>NW_028301553.1:17947500-18182500 GCF_042242905.1 Orbicella faveolata
GTTCATAAAGTCTGAATCAAGCAAAGTTATAATGTCAACTGGCATAATCATTGAGATATGCTGGTCTGCAGAGGCCTCTCCCACTGGAACTGCATTTCATTGGACTAGCGGCTCGCACCACATCGTCTTGGGAAGTTGGTCCTGGCGATGGCTCGACCACTGCTTGAGGCACATCAGGTTCTGGTGGAAACTGTCTAGCCTGAAGTGGTTCAGGTTCAGGGTTGTCTGTGTCTGCGTCGGAAAGGGGTGGTCTTGGAGTCTCTGCTGACAGGCAAAGATGTCGATGATTCCTCTGATATACCCTTCCATCCTCTGCAGTTACTTGGTACGAGCGCACACCTGCTGGCCCCTCTACTGTTGCTTGGGTCCACTTTTGACCCTTCTTAGTGCCGGTAGGTTGAGTGCGAACTACGCATCTCCTTTTTCCAGTGGTTGGAGTGTTTTGGAGCCATTGTTGTAGTAGAAAGACTGTCTGTCTTTTCTAGCTTGCAGGAGCTGAGCTGTTTTACCTGCATCGGCATCAGCCTGGTTTAGGAGACTGCCAGCTGTGGGTAGGAGGGTCTTTGTTCGATGACCAAAGAGTCTCTGTGCTGGGGACGTGCCCAATCCCTCAGTAGGGGGGTTGCGGAAATCAAGCAATCCCAAGTAGGGATCAGTTTTAGCTTCTAGAGCTTTCAGCATGATAAGTTTGGCAGTTTTCACGCAGTTCTCTGCCTTACCATTAGACTGCGAGTAAGCAGGTGAGCTAGTGATATGATCAAATTCGTACAGCTCTGAAAACTTCATAAATTCCTGAGAGCTAAATTGAGGACCATTGTCACTCCTAAGTGTGTGTGGGATCCCATGTCTTGCCATCTGACACTTCAGCTTTTCGATCACTTCTCTGGAAGTTTGTGAACTTAGCATGTCAACTTCAAAGAAGTTGGAGTAATAGTCCGTGGTCACGAGATATTCTTTGCCTTGGAACTCGAACAGGTTGGCTGTGATGAACTGCCATGGTCTGGCTGGTACTGGATGTTGGATCATTGGTTCTTTCTGCTGTTTGTGCTGATATGTATTACAGACAGGACACTTAGATATGTATTCTTCAATCTCTGTGTACATTCCTGGCCAGTAGAAGGCTTCACGAGCTCGTCTCTGACATGCTTGAATTCCCAGGTGACTCGAGTGCAGTTTCCTCTTGAGCTCATCCCTCATTTCAAGCGGTATGACGACACGGTTTCCTTTAAAGTGCCTATGAAGTAAAAAATAATTGCTGCTTATTTGAAAGGCTTTTCAAAGTAAAGAAGAATGGTGTTTCCCTTTCTGGAATATCTTTTTTTGTTCTAGAGATATTTACGTTTTTGCATTATGCAAATGAGGAAAGTGATGACGTCATAGGTGGTTTCACTTGAACGGTAAAACACTGAATCAAGAATATCTCTAGAAATATTGGAGCGGTGTTCTTCAAACTTGGCACCACAAATGTGCATCACAAAAGAAACAGAATGACACCTTCTGTGTTGCTGCCATGGCAACACTTTTGGCTCCAGTCTCTTTCTGTGAAAAACCAAATATGCCAATTTACAACCCTTCGAAAAAAGACAGAGAGTCTTACTTGGAACACACATGATTCCGACATTGTCTTAACTCTCCCCATTAGATTGTTGGGAGTGGATGATCCTTGTTTAAGATAAAATCTGGTAAGGTTAGTTTTAATTAAAACAGGACCAGCAGCGCAACTGTTGTCATGGCGACGGCACGACAGGTGTCATTTTGTTTCTTTTGTGATGTACATTTCTGGTGCCAAGTTTAAAGAACACTGCTTTAGTATTTCTAGAGATATTCTTGATTGAGTGTTGAACTGTTTTAGTGGAACCACCTATGATATCATCACTTAGAGTACAAAAACGTGAATATCTCTAAAACGAAAAAAGATATTCCAAAAAAGAAAACGCCATTCTTCTTTACTTTGAAAAGCCTTTCAAATCAGCAGCAATTATTTTTTACTTCATAGGCACTTTAAAGATAACTCCATTCTGCAAAGTGAGCTCTTCTTTGAATGGGAAGTAGTCTTGGAGTTCTGGGGTAAATGAGGCTTGCTTTCTGGCCAACCTTGCTTGATCACATTGGCGAGGGCCTTGAGAACGAGATCTGCGTGGGTGCATTCTTGAATCCTACGCAGTGTGTCCTCTCTCACTGGCAGATGGTGAAGCATTTTGATCTCTTCTACTTCTTTTTCTGTCGGAGACCTGGTGTCTGAGACTGCGAGCACGTCTTCTTGACCCCCAGTGAATTCCTGGTGTGGCAACTAAGCCCAGCTCAGGGTGTCGGCCATGAGAAGCAAAGTTCCTCTTTTGTAGGTAACTTCAAATTCGTATCTTTGCAGCCTCAGCAGCATACGCTGTAGCCTCTTTGGGGCATTGAGAAGACTCTTTTTGAAAATTGCTTCTAGTGGCTTGTGGTCTGTCTCCACCAATACTTTCCTACCATAAAGGTAAGTTTTGAACTTTTCCATGCCGAATACTATGGCGAGCAGTTCCTTCTCAATTTGGGCATACTGAACCTCTGTGGGAGTCAGGGATCTGGATGCAAATGCAACAGGTTGGACGTTCTGCATTAAACATGCACCCAGGCCATGCATGGAAGCATCACACTGTAGGACCGGTTCTGTGTTTGGGTTGAAATACTTCAGGACCAGTGTACTAGAGATAATCCTCTTTGCTTCGTTTAGGGCAACACCATGAACTTGTTCGTCCCAGAGAAATTCTGTGTCACTCTTGATGAGGTCACGAAGTGGAGTAATAATTTCTGACAGCTTGGGAGCAAACTTCTGTAAGTAATTCATCATTCCCAGGAAACGTTGGACACCCTGTTTGTCAGACGGTACCAGCATCTCTCTGACTGCTTTAACTTTCTCGGCGTCTGGCTTGAGCCCGTCTGGAGAGAGCACATGACCCATATAAGAAACTTCTTTTTTTCGTAGCTGTAACTTCCCGCTGTTTAGCTTTATGCCTTTGTCCCTGCACCGTTCTAAGAGTCCAGTGAGGTTCTTGTCATGATCTCTTGTAGCTTGTTCATCTGTTGCTCCACAGCCAAACACAAGAATGTCGTCAGTGCTTGGTCAAGTCTGTGCTGGAATTCTTCAGGAGCAGGTGAGATGCCAAATGGCATTCTTAGCCATTGATACCTTCCCCAGGGAGTACCAAATGTAGTTGCATAACTGCTTTCTTCATCGAGGGTTACATGCCAGAACCCATTTTGTGCATCTAACACTGTGAAGCATCTTGCATTTGAGTGGTTGGGGAGCACATCTTCAATTGTTGGTAGAGGATAATGATTTCGTTTAGGGGCTAGGTTGAGTGGCTTGGGATCCACGCACAGTCGGATGTTGCCATTCTTCTTCATGGTGATGACAGTTGCAGATATCCAGGCGGTGGGGACATTCACTGGGGTGACAATGTTACGGGTTTCCAAGCGGTCTTGCTCTTCTCTAAGCTTCTCTTTGATTGTGATTGGCACTTTTCTTGTGGGAAGTTGTACTGGTGGTGCTGTTGGGTCAATCTCAAGGTGTAGGTCACCCTCTAGCTTGCCATCCCCATTGAATACGTCTGCAAACTCTTTCAATATGCACTCTTTTGTTAGAGTAGGTAAGTCTCTGGCTTTGTTCTGTAATGACGCCTGTGTCTGAACTGATAAGATGTTTTCGTTAATCACTGAGATGAGATTCATTTGCTCGCTAACTCGCAGACCCAGCAGCGGCTTGCAGTTGCCCTTCACCACTACAAACTCCACGCTGTATTTCTTGCCCTTTTTTGGATTCACAACTCTGACTCGTTTCTTGCCAAGGGGCTTCTCTGTTTTGTTGTACATGATGAGGGTTACTTCTGTGTTGTCTAGAAGGGGCACACTGTCTTCTCCATATGGCTGTTTGAATGTTTCTTCTGGTAGAATGTTCACCGTGGCCCCAGTATCCAGCTGAAATTGCACTTGTTGGTCATTAAGTACCATGGTAGCAAATAGTTTATCCTTTCGATACTGATTCTCGACAGCACACACTCACTCCTTCACATCTACACTAGCAACATATTCGTCAGAGTCTGAGTCCTCCACTGCGTATACAGGCTTGTGGTTGCACCTAGAAGGTGGAAACTTGACAGGTGGTTTGGCCTTCGCAGGGGTCTTTGCTTTGCACAGAACGGCAAAGTGGTTTCGCATGCCACAAGATGAGCAGGTCTTGCCCCATGCTGGGCACTTCAATTTGTTCCAAGCATGTGTTTTGGTACAGAATTTGCATTGATTCTCTCTCTCAATAGTGGGATCAGGCTTCTTGTCACGGGACAGTTGTAGAGCATGGACTTCCTCTTGATTAATTTCCTTCAGTTGCTGGCTTGTAGTTTTGTACGACCTACAAAATGTCAATACAGTCTTTCAAGGTGAGTTTGGATACCTGAAGAAGCTTCTTGCGGGCTTGATTGTCTTTTACACCAATGACAATCCGATCTCTGATGAGGCTATCCTCCAAAATGCCAAAGTTGCACGTTTTTGCCAAAGTCCGAAGTGCTGTGACGTAAATGTCCACGGATTCGTTCAGCTCTTGGTCTCTCTTGTTGAATTTATATCTCTCATAAATCTCATTGGTCTCTCCAGTGCAGTAGCTCTGTAGCTTTTGGAGAATGACGTCGATATCATTTTTCTGTTCTTCGCTTTCAAAGTCTAAACCATTGTAGACATCTAGAACATTGGACCCGATACAGGTGAGTAGAGGGGCGGTTCTAAGCGATTTATTTACATCAGGATGCTCAGGATCTGTAAGCCGTCCAGCGATCTCATAATTATTCCAGGCTCTGTGAAATTTCTTCCAGTTAGTCGCTAGGTTGCTGCTGAGCTCTAATTTTGACGGTAATGGAATATTTATTGGGATTTGTACTAGTCTTGGCTGCTCGAGAGTTCCAGATGCCTGGGCCGTTGCGCCGCTTTCGACTTTGGGCTTCAGTGGCATGTTTCATCGGGCGAAGATTCTTTCGCGGAGAAATTTCCTCAGAAAACAAAAAAACAACCCGCAGTAATTTTTTCTGTCGGTAGAAGCCAAGTAGACGCTTTCACAACTTGCAGTTGAGTCCAGAAATGTCAAATTAAATCTTGCAAATCGGCTCAATCGATCAATTCGCCACGTGGTTTAAAACAGATCTTCCAATAACTCACGTTCTCGTGGACTTGCGGCCAGTTCGTCAACGACAGCAGAAAGAGGCGATGCGTCTCCACTTCTGACACCATGTAACATTGTCCAAAGAAACAGCTCCAATGATAAAGGGCACAGAAGTTCCAGATAAACACAACACTATTTATTGAAGTCTTTGTTGAGTGTACAATGAAGATGCGAGCAACATACGGGGCTTTAGTGACAAACCCATGCCCAGGGCCTGGCGCTAATCATGCATAAATAAACATTGTTACACTCCTGTTCAGTTGCAATTTTGCACCTAGTTTTCGACTATAAACTAGTGACGGAATAAAAATGTCAATTTTTCGTTGTCTTAATTACTATGTAAATTTCAGATAATGTGTACTCACAGCATCTGTTGGCCAAGTATCAACCTACACTATGGGTTGCCATCTTGACCAAGTTTTGGTAACAGCTAAGCGCACTGAATGCGTGAGCTAAGTGCACTGAACACCCCCTCAATCACACTTCACTTACCTCACCACTGACAAATCGCTGACAAATCGCTGACGAATTCCACCCTGCTGACGTGATTTTGAGGATGGCGTCATCTTCACCACTTTGAGCCCCCAGGCCCAAAGTGGTGAAATTTTGATGACGTCACAATTTCTCGAACTTTTATTGGCAGCCATTTTGAAAAAGGGGCTTGGCTAGGACACTTGGGACCTTCTTATACTACTCCATTTAGTAACCTTGTAGCAGAATAACGTTAAGTGTATTACAGTCCGTTTTGCATTTTCTAAAAGCTAAAGATACAAACAGTTGTCTGAAATAACAATAGAAACACTTTCTCATGGGAACTCGAGAAAGTAAATTTCAAAGTTCAGAGAAATTGTCTGGTAAAACACAGGTAAAATTTTATCATCAGTTTCATTTGACCTGTACTTTCAAGTGTTTCACATATTAACTTCAAAATTTGTTTTGTACATTCAGTGTTGTTAGAAATGATTTCTTTTGAGAAGATATTTAAAACAGTCACACAGAAGTTTCCAATACAATGTAAATGATCTTGGTAAAGTGTTTTTGTCCACTTGTTACTCAAACTTTTGATAGATTCCTTCTTAACACCTAAGCTTAAGTATATATCTGAACTGAACGTCTTTAATCTGCATTTGTAAATGGCAACAAGATAAGTTCTGCCAAAACATCACGTTATAGCATTTACTTCTCTTTTAAATTGTTTTCTTTGTAACCGTGTCTCTTTTGGGAATTGAGGGACAAAAGAAACTTGAAAAATTTGTAATTTTGTCGTGAAAGCCTCAGAGCCATGCTAGAATATTGATATATTGAACCTGGCCAAATACCTGCCCATTTTGTCAAACACGTCCATTTACACAAACAGGAAGCATTATTTGACTAAAGGATAAAGTATACAGAAGACGTTCTAAGTAAATGATTCTTCATAATATGTCCCTGAATCTCCAAAACCCTAATACATTTGAGACTTGCCATGTCATGTCACATGGCGATCGACATAAGCAATGGCTTACCTCTCCAGAAACACTTTCTCGATGTTCATGCCTGCTCACAGGCCAGTTCAGAATCTTAACAACGAACTAAAGTACTGATAGGTACTTTCACACCGTATCAAATTGGGAGAAGCTCAACATTTGCAAAAAATTGACACCTTGAAGAATCCAATATGGTGGATGGAGCTCCAAGGAGTATGGTAATTTTTTGCTTGCATAAATTTGCATGTACAAATATGACACCAAACTTAGAAATGGAGCCCATTTTACAACTCATGTGCCATACTGTGCATGAGTAAAAAATTCCTTGCTTGATAGAAGGAGTCTCTTGCAAGATCCACTTGCACATGAGACTTGCATGCATGTTACAGCATAGCTCAGGTGTTGTTAATTAGAGGTTACAGGTGTAATACAGTCAAGCCTCTGCTAACCGCCACCACCCTACAACTGCCACCTCTCTACAGTGGCCACTTTTTTTCATCCCGGCAGATGGTCCAAACATTTACTCTTATTTTAACCTCTCTATAGCTACAACGGCCACCTATCCACAGCAGCAACGTCCACTAAAGTGCATCCCAACTGCAAAAATAACCTCTCCACAACAGCCAGTTAATCAACGACTGATGAATGGTGTATACAAAACCCCATTTTATATTGTAAACCATTACCAAAACTTGATCCGTACCACGCATAGTTGGTCTCTGCTTCTGTTTGTTTTCTATTTTACTGATATATTTTGATTGTGTTAGGTATTTTCATGCTACAATAAGAAATTATTATTATAAAAATGTTGTACCCCAGGAAAAAAACAGGTGTCATTTTACACCCCTACCTCCCCATAATGGCCGCCTCTCTATAATGGCCACTTTCGAATTTTTCTGTAGAGAGGTTTGACTGTACTTTAATTTAAGGGCAATAATTGGAGCATACATGAGCTAAACAAAGCAGGGTGCATATGTGTGTCATAGTTTTGATTTCAATACATCAGGTTGATTCATTTACTTTTCAGCTGTTTGCAAGGGAAAAAAGTGTGGCTTTCGCAAGGTTTGTACTAAAGGGAATGATGGTTTTCCTTTCTGCACCTGCCCTCAAGCTTGTAGTGGTTACAAGCATAAGCCAGTATGTGGATACTCTAATGGAAAGCAATTCAACAATGAGTGTGAACTGCACAAAGAGGAGTGTGCTTCTGCTAAAACCATAGGAGTCATGGCAGGACCTTGTAAAAGTAAGCTGAAAGTCCCTGTGATTCTGTTTTCACAAATTATGAAATCATTATTTGCTACTGTTTTTCTATTTATTTACAAAAGATTTTTTTCACTTACAATTAATTCTTGTTGGTAAGAGATTTATTTATAGATTTATAGTCTTGCATTGATAATATATCAGTAAGCTGATGTACCATTGTTAGTAAGGATGATATATGTGATAGCTAATTAAGTAAATTAAATAACAAGTACATAATCTTGCAGCAAGTTTAATTAATTTAATGGCTATTTTTTTTGGCATTATAAAAAAAATAGCAGGAAAGTGTTCGCTGCAGTGAAGTGCATGTAATTCCTTTCAATTTGCTTACCTGGTGCCCATGTCAGAGTCTAATGTATTGAAATAACGGATCAGTTGGATATTAATTTTTTCAACTTCAACTGTGATGCCACAGTAAATTGCAGGCAGTTTGTCTTGTGTTTGGTTTCTTTTGCCTTCCTCTTCTACATTTGCATGTACCCTGCAACCTTTGACATTTTCACTTTGAAACATTTGTCCTATGCTTTAAAATTGACCTGGTGTATAGTGAACAAAACATTGTGATCAGAGTGTTAGGCCCATTCTAATCACGGCACGTAGCTAACACACTTGGTTGCATGATGATTGCAACAGCACAGTGTATCCTGCACTTCTGTGAAAGCTGCTTTCACATTGATTTTCTTTTGTTTGGTAATGTTGTTTTTATCTGTTCTTCCATTAATTTTACTGTTGTATATGCTTCTTTGTACCTAAATGTAGAATTATGTTGATCATCGTGCATCAAGAAAATACTGAAGAAGAAAAAAATCAGTGGAAAAAAAAACAGTGACCTAAAATTAAGATCTGGCAACCAAAATTTTGGGATGAGTCTCCCGGTCAGTTGGCTCCTTAATTATTGAAAAAAAGTTAATTTGAGCCCTGGAGTGCCTCCTAGATGCCACCTGCGGTCCATTCATAACAAACCTGTTCTGCACTGACATGGTCAGCAGTCCACTTCAAATTGCCCACATCCATTGTGGAAAACCCTGCATCATTCTTGATATTAGTTTCCTCCACGGCTCCAGTCTGTCAACAGTGGTATCCCTTCTGACACCTACCTCAATGAGCCCTTCACTTTATGGTTACCCTATGGTATCAGTGCATGCATCCACATCATCTGTCTTTAAGGGACTGATTTGCACCTCTTCAAGATGGACTTACCAGTAAGTCGGGCTTACCATCAACACTGTATCAACCCTTGTGACCTTCACCTGCAAGGTTATCATCACCAAGATTACCCATACATGTACTTTGACTTAGCTCTGCCTTTTGGTCTTTGTTCTTCAGCCATGATGTGTCAATGCTGTGACCTACTTGTTCCACACTCTCTAATAGAGCTGTACCAATTATATCGACAATTTCAGTGGTGCAGAGACTCCAGACAAGTCCACCACAGCCCTCAATGCTCTTGGTGACCTTTTCCTCTCCCTCGGTCTTCAATCATCCCTAGATAAGGACTGTCCACCGACCACTGCTATGGTCTTCCTTGGTATCCACCTGGACACCCTCACCATATCCATGTCATCACACCAGAACACCATCAAGAGCTCCTCCTTCATTGTTCCTCAGTAATTTCTCTCCCTTGCATTTCACGCCATGACTTACAATCAGTGCTAGGGGATTGTCCTTCATTACAACCTGTGTTCACCATTTTCAAGTTGTCAACCTTTTCAACACACTTCACACTTACCAGGACTCTTGCCGCTGCTTTGTTTCTGACGGCAAGTCAGACCTTGGCAGATGGTGCCATTTCCCGCCACTCTACAATGATCCCTGGCACATCTCCACTGATGCTGGCAACACTGGCACTGGTGGCTGTTTCAACATTGAATACATCCTCGCCCCATTCTTGGGACCCATCCTTCCCTGTTCTGGTCACAACATTAGCATCCCGTAACTCTTGTCTATCATTATCTATCACTTTGACACCAATAGGCTTTTCACGAACCCTTTGGACAGCACCTTTCATGAAACCCAATTCAAGGAGCTGACTGGGCACACCCCCATTGCTCACATGGCTTTTCCTCTCAGATGTTTTTCCTCTCAGATGTTTGTTTAAAACATCTCTTAGGAACAGCAACCCACCAGAAATGTCCTATCACACCCACTATACTCCTGAAAATACAGTGTCATCTGGATACCAACCTTCCTTTTTACTCCATAATTTGGGGATTATTGTGCACCGCTTTCTTTTCTTTCCTTTGCAAATCAAATTTGACAGTCACCCCGACCACTTCCTTTGACCTTGGCCACCATGTTACTCACCAAGGGGTTGAGTTCACTGTGTCCAGAGCATTTCTTCGCATTTGTTGGAAGAAAACTCTACAAGACAAGGAGGGCGTCCTCCTTGTTCTGCTTTCCAGCATTCTAGGTTCCATGCTCTTTCCCTCGTCTGCCGTCCTAAACTTCTTTACGCTAATCCCAGCTTCATCAGCAGCACTTTGTTGTGCCTTTCAGCCACGTTTGGCTGCCATCCTATCACCTTCTCCACCTTAAGTCACTGCCTAAAATGCCTTATCTCAATCAGTGTCCTCAATCCTTCTCACTAATCTCCTCACAGCTTTTGTCATGGTTGTGCAATGTTTGCCTTCCACTGTGGCATTCTAGAGCACCTCATAAAGCTACAAGCTGACTGCCAATCTGTGCATACCTGGCTCTCCCACTGGTGTTCTGCACCCAGGACCCAGGTTGCAAATGTCATGGTGGCAGGTTTATTTTCAACACAACTTAACTGAACAGTGCACAGTTTTGTATGCAATTTCGGGACATTAATCTTTTATGCAAGCTTTATTAGATTTCTTCTTTTCACCTTTTTTTAAATTTTTTTTTTCACAAAGGTTCTATTGCATTTTGGGCTATTTTGGGCTTTGATTCTTATTAAACAACAATATTTCAGCACAAATGCGTGTCTTCATTGATTGTTAAATAACTGTATTTTGATCAAGGATCAAATAGGATAATTATTACTTGATCTATTACATCAGACCTTTGGGGTCTTAGATTTCCTCACATCATGCTCTGTCTCTACAACCACCAGCAACCTCTCTCTACATTGGGGATTTGACAACATTATTTCAGCCCAAATGCATGTCTTTATTGATTGTTTTGAAAGAATTGTTGGGCCTTACATTTATAAAATCTCAGCTGATGAATTAAAGGTCCTTCCGGCCTGGTTTGTGAAAAGTTGTGCTATGCATTTTTGATGAACATTATGCGGTCATTTCATTTGAATCAACTGATTTTTTTTTTAAGTAATCTGTTATTGCCAATCATAGTTTTCAAAAAGAGGAGAAGTCGAAGGCCTCTGTTTTCAAAACCAGTGTGATTGAAATGAATTTATTCATTTAAATAATTATATCATATGTTCTTATTTGTAGAGTGTTTTGATGGTACAAAGACATACTCATTTGGTGAGAAAAGAACACGAAAAAACTCATGCGAACAGTGGTAAGTTGATATAGTGCTATTTAACAATTATTCGCCTCAGACCCAGTGAAAATTGGTGAATATTCACCGAGACCAAGTCAAGATGACTATTCACCAATGCTCACTGAGCCTGAGGTGAATAATTGTTTTAGCATAATTTTCAGAGATGAATATCAAGGACTGCAGAAAAATGGATTAAAACATACAAACACAGAAGCAAAATTTGTTTGTTTGCATACAGGTATGCAGCTGTTATTTAATTAATAAGCTTACATGTACATCAATTAAGAATCAGTTTACCAACGCTTTTACCGGTTGGTAAAATGCAGTTAATGGAACATGACACCCCTTGAGGGTTAGGCTGTTTTCATTCATCATGCAATCCAGTAGCATAAACAGTAGTACCAAACTGTGGACAGGTGCACAAAAACAAACCTTCAGCTTCAAACGTACGACCGCGTCTGCAGCCCAATGTCCTAACAGAACAGACTGATACGGAGAACCTCAGTTCCGACGAAGAAGGACGGTCAGACATTGACTCAGCTGTCCAAGAACTGTTTGAGGACTTTGAGCCACAAGTCTTCCAGGATACAGTGTTTTTGCCCGCTCAGATGTCGGACATCCAGGAGACCCTGTTGACCTCGGTTAACGAAGTTTTGCAGGTCTTTAACAATCAGGAGGCCCAAGCACATTTCTTGGACAATCTTCATGCTCCTAGTCCTCGCACTCTGAACACAGCAATTCCTCTGGGCCTGCATCATCCTCTGGAAAAAAGCCTTAAAGACAAAATACTCCGTGGTGAGTATATTGACTTTTATTTGTTACTGCCCAACTTTGCATGTCGCTCTCAGGCCCCTGCCCTGCAGTCACACCATGAGGACTCATCCCCAGGCTCCCAGCGGTCCCCGCTAACTCTGGTTAAAAGGAGAAAGCCAGTGATTGACACACGCTTGTACTGTCTACGTGCTAATGATCGTCACAGTCTCATACGTGTGCCTTAGAATTAATCCAATACCAACAAACTATCAGCAAAGCAGTCAATAGGTTTAAGGGCCTAGCCTGGGTTACCTACGACGAACAGTTGAGACACCACGTTGCCTACGACCTTTCAAAAGCCTGGGAAAAAATCAATCGTGAACTCTGGACAATCACCTTCTCTGGCCTAGCTAAGCCACCTTGTTCTGTGTGCTCTAGCCTGTACCATCAGGTGGAGATCATCCCAACCAGGACCCAAGCAGAAAACCTCACCACCAAGCCCTTGTCTGCTTTGACTACAACAAACAATCTGGCTGTCAACCCCATTCCTGCCATTTTCTGCACAGTTGCCATTGCTGTGGCTCAGGTAACCATGCCCAGTTCAACTGCTCTGGTCCCAAACAGTCTGGAAGCATCAACAGACCAGCCAACCGCAGCAATCACAGCAAGAAATAATGTGGAGCAGTGCCAGCTGGACTACAACCCTACAGTATCCACCCTGCTTAATGTAGATAAATTAGCACTTGAATCACTTAATCACTCTAATAGCCCTTTTGTTAACAATTTAATCAATGTCCTCTGGTATGGTACTCACATTGGTAACTTTGACCCCACAAAACACAGGTGTTGTGTAATTTGATATCAGCCTCTCAACATCTTGACGTCATTTCTGGGAACTTAAATAAGGAAGTTTAGTTGGAGAGAATTGCAGGTCCCTTTCCCTCCTTGCCCCTACCTAACTTGCAGTGTCATCCCATACACGTAGTCCCAAAAAAGCACTCTGTTGAATGATGTACTATGTATCATTTTACCCTGAAGGGGATAGTATAAACGGCCACATCCCAAAGGACCATTATTCATTGCAGTATGCTTGTGTCGATGACGTGATCACCATACTGCGGTCTCTGGATCCTGGGAGTTTTATGGCCAAAACAGACTTGAACAAGGAATTTTCCAGGGATATCCAAATGTGGAAAGAATTTCTTGCTGAATGGAATGGGCAATCTTTCTTCCTTGATTCCTTTGTTACCTCTTCCCCTGACCTGCAGCTATATGCCGATGCAGCTAGTACAATTGGGTCTGGAAGCTTTTTCAATGGTAAATGGTTCCAGGGCAGGTGGCTCTCTCATTTACTCATTAACAGGACAAAAAGGGCAAGTATTGAATAGCAAGAACTCTTCCATATTATTGTTGCCTGTGCACTGTTGTACCCGCACTTTTCTGGCAAACGCCTTCAACTCTGGTGTGATAATCAGAGTGTTGTTGGTGTTATTAACTTGGGTCATTCCAAAGCCCCTAGGGTCATGGATCTGGTTTGTTTCTTGGTACTTATTTCTATGAGGCATGATTTCATGGTTAGGGCTCATCACGTTCCCTGGGCGAACAACGAGATAGCTGATGCCCTGTCCTGTTTTCAGGTTCAGTGATTCAGGGAACTCACTCCTGGTGCTGGCCAGACCCCCTGCACCATCCTGCCTTCCTTCATGACCCTCTGAAAGATGAAATTGTTAAGTATGCCAACTGGGCCTTGGCGTGAAACATGAACCGCACGTACACCTGTGGGGAGAAGTGTTTCATTCAGTTTTGTCTCAAGAACAGACTAACAACACCGACAGGTGACATTCTCCCAGCTTCAGAGAGAGCTCTTTTCTCTTTTGCTTCCTATTTGGCCTGGACAGTTTGCCATGGTACAATTAAGACTTATTTAGCAGCTGTGTGCAATCTCTGCATTATTTCTGGCTACAAAGACCCCTTGAGGGCACAGCTCCTCCTAAAAAAAATTTTAAGGGGAATTCTCTGTTATCAAAGGTCTCCTCGTATATGGAGACAACCAGTCACTCCGGGTGCACTATTAGCTATTTGCTCCCTCTTTCTTAGTTGGCTGGGGCCAAGGGATTTCTCCATGATATGGGCTGCCTTTCGTAGGTGCAGCAAGTTTACCCATTCAGGGGTACACAGTTTCAGTTCTAAGTTTAGTCTTACCAAGGAATGTGTTACTTTTTGTCCCTGTCTGGCCTGCCCACAGGGCTTGCTTGTTGCCCTCAAGTCTTCAAAAACAGATAGTTCTAGGGCAGGGCCAATCCCTCATCATTGCCTGTCGTCCTTCTTTGTTGTGCCCTGTCTCACCAATGCAACAATGTTTTCTCCTAGCCAAACCATGTTCGGGGCCATTGTTACATTTCCAGTTGGGTTGTTGCCACACCCAGTTCTCTGTCACACACTTACCTCAGGATTCTGCAAGAAGCCAAGAGCCTTAAGGGTCACAGTTTTCATATAGGTGGCATGCACTGCCATATTTGCAGGCCTACCAGACTGGTTAATTGAGGTGTTAGGTTGCTGGTAGTCAGATTGTTACCAGATTTATATACGCACTCCAGAATCCGTGTTACTTTCTGTCGCTCCAAAAATGGCTAGTGTCTCGGTCAATTTTCTTTAGTTGTGGCCTTGCTTTGGGGGGATGCAAGCCTTGCATGGATCTGTAGTGGTTAAGTCTGCGTAGCGACTTTCCCCAAGCTTTGGCATTGCTTGTATCTTGCCATCTCATATCCTGGCCTTTATCTTGTCTGATCCAGTCTGTGCTGGAGATAAGAAAGGCTCTGCCAATACTCTTGTTCTATTCCCACGTTAGTGGGTGAATAAGTGGGGCTTTTAGTTTGTGCACCTATCATGAAGTCGCATCAAATCTGCCACAGGGCTGTGTCCCCCTCAATTATGCCATGTTGTTTGCGTATTTTGTTGTGTTACCTTTTACCTGGTTGCGTTACATTCTACACTTAGTTTGAATAGCGGAATAGTGACATTAATAACACTTTTACTGGTTGGTAAAATGCAGTTAATAGAAAATGACACCCCTTGAGGGCTACAATAGCTGTTTTTGTTTGTCACACAATCCAGTAGGATAAACAGTAGTACAATACTCAATGCATATGCTCAGTTCATGAATGAACGTTCCCTTTTTCCAGCAGTGAGCACAAACACTATTCATGTCTGTATTTTAGTCTCTATCTCACCGTGTACTCTAGTGAAATATCACCTCCTCGATTGGCCCATACATTTATTAGCCCCATTCATTGCTAACAAGCTCACCACGTTGCGTCTATTTAGTTCATAGTACAGCTGTACCTATTGGTTGAACTTTGAGACACTGTCTTGCCATATAAATCTCAATATGCTGTCACAGGGCATTACCCTGGCAGCTTGCTCAAGAGTACACAGTTTGTAACAATTTAGTCTTAAAATTTCCCACCCTCCCTCCCTTGGAGAAAGAATTTCATTTGTTATTTGCCAATAAACTGGGTCACTCCTTATGGTTCAATTAAGTCTGTGTAGCGACTTACCCCAAGGTTTGGCATTGCTTGTGTCTTACCACTTATAACCTATAATTGCTTAATATTGTTCAAAATGAAGCAGAAAAACGCTTAGATCCCCAAATGATTTTGCCTGTTTTATTTGATAGCACATGTTTTCATGGAGAATGGAAATGTCGTACTACAGCTCCATGCCAACAGCCAAAGTCAAGAAGTTGCTCAGTTGCTGTGGATTCTTTGGGCAGAACACTTCAGTCAGACTGTCCTAAAGGCTATTGGTGCAAAGTTCAGATTCCAGGAATCCCAGAGGCCAATATTCCAGAAGTAGCTGTGTGCACACCTGAACATCCAACAAGTATGTTGACACAAGTGATGAAACTACAAATTTAAATCTGTATTAAGATTATGTAGTGTTGCTATATATTATTACAAGTTGTCCCACATTAGAAAGCCTCAAAAACTAAAAACTACAATACTATAAGACTGTAATAGAATG
Organism: Orbicella faveolata; assembly: GCF_042242905.1. Lineage (NCBI taxonomy): Eukaryota > Metazoa > Cnidaria > Anthozoa > Scleractinia > Merulinidae > Orbicella > Orbicella faveolata. The sequence goes on from NW_028301553.1 coordinate 17,963,659, forward strand.
GTAGTTAGACATAAAAAACTAGCACCTTTAGAAAACTTAGACCTCACTTGACTTAAAGTTCATGAGACCTTGCATGCATAACTGTCTGAAATGTTTGATATTGCATAAGAAAAATTGTAGTTTTAATGCCAAATTTGTAAGCCAGGACTGGTTCCCATTAGGTGTTTGTGTAACAGTAGTATTAGGGGTTTCAACAAAATTTCACGTTGGCAGCTGGTTTGAGTAGTGTAGTCAACTGTGTCAACAAGCTAGGGGTTGTTTGGCTCCTCATTCTAGGGGGTCTTGGGGCATGCCCCATGTGAAGAGACCAGTCTGAAATAATTTGAATATGTGTTTTTTCAATTTTGCATATCCTATCTATGAGAGGTAAATTAAAACCTTCCTGAAAGATTTGTTTATACACACAAGAATGCATATTAACAGTAAACCTTTGGGGAGTTTGACTGAGTGCATGTATAGAGACTTGAAGATTGTCATATAAACACTGCAAATACTAATCAAAGGAATGGCATTATTACAAAATGATCTTCTTCAAAATTAACACCTTATGTCTAATTGTCAGGATCTTGCTTTTTTAGATATTGAAGGAGGGAGTGCTTCTTTGACTGGATCAGTGTCACCAACTTCACAATTAGAAGGTGATCTTACAGTAAAACTTAAACCTGTGGCCAACTAAAATATGTCTGGAATGTTCACTGTGTTATAACCAATCACAAGTGAGATCTTCAGACACCACAGAAACCACAGAAAAGGGATAAACCCATTGGTCATGAAACAAATATGTTGTGTTTTAAAATACATCCTCTGTCTTTGTTAGACAGGAAGTTAGATAATTACTGTCCCATCTTATTTAAACTCTAGGGAAGAGGGTTTGGGTGATTTTTAACACACAAAAAACTATTTTCACAAGCTAATACAATGCACCAGCATGATAGATTGGTGAATGATTGATGTGGATGAGGCAAGACGCAATGAAGAATATTATTGAAAATGCAAATCTTGCTATAAATTTCTGTAATATGTCAATTGAGGTCAAATTTATTTGGGAAGGAATAGCGAAAATTGGGGTGTTTACTGTTAACCACATCATTCCAACATTAACAAACATTTGAATTTATATTGTCAGAAATCTTTTCAGTGTCTTTCGGTCACCAAACCAGATGGTTTGCCAAAGTAAATCAAGTGACAGCTAGTATAGTTCCACCAAAGTTGAAAGCAAGGTTTATGTTACCAGAAGCTAATGCATGCCAAATTGACCATGGTGTCGCTTGAGTAGCTGTTGCATTGGCTTGTACTGTATACTGGATGTGGCTCTCCATATTAAGGAATAGCAGTTATTTAGACTTTCAGTAATATCTTAAGACAAGGTTGCATCTTGGGACGAAGCGAAAACTAAAAACCAGTAAATCCCCATCTCCCTGTGGTTTCTGTGGTGTTCTGTGGCTTGTAATTCGTTACGACACAATAAACATTCCAGACATATTTTATCACAGTTCTATAAACTTGACAGTAAACAACAGGGACATACCAATTCATCTTCAAGCTTACCCATTTGCCATGTGTAAGTAAAATTACTTTTCTTGCTGCAATTATGAAACAGTCAAACCTCACTCTTGTGGACACTGCATTGACCACAGAAAGCATCTATGTTAACAAGTTTTGCCTGTCAAGTGGGTTAATTTAACAGAAAGTGCATTACACCTTTGCCTCTCACTCTGTTGAGAGGCAAATGCACCTTTAACATTGAACATAAGCTTCACTAGTGTTAGTGCTGCCATACGCTCAATGGTATTGACAGCTCTTTCAAGGGCACCACTCTCTTCTTTGAAGTTAACATTTGTGCAATATATCAATCCTCTAACAGTCAATTAGGCTTTTAATCCAATCTTCCACACCCTTCTTTACCCCTCCCCTAGCTCTTGTCCCAACTGCACTTTTGATACAGGTCTCTTGGAATATCACTGTGCCACTCACTGTTACTGGACTGATTAGTCCCATGGAGTCATAGACTTCTGCTGAGTCTACTGGTATAACTCTATGCCTGCCCATGATGTCACTGACAGAATTATCAACTCAGAAGGAATTCAACAACTTTGCTACAAACCTTGGGTCAGATATTTCATACTGTTTGACATTATGACGTGGCATTCAGTAAAAAAGGGGATACATTCAGTCCAAATACAACTCTGCAAAACCTGTAAGCAACAACTTGAGACAAATCAAGGGGTTTCTCCACCCACAAGAAGTGCAGGCAATCTCCATCCTGTGGGCCAACTTCCACATTTAAAATGGCCTTTTCAGTATCCCCTATCAGGACCACTCTATTTTCCCTGAATTGAGGCAAAATGTTATAAAGCAAGAGGGTCAGAGAGGGTTCAATGTGCAAACAATCATTCCAACATGCGACACTCTTACTGTCTTTCAAAGAAGCATCATATACCACTCTTGCCTTGGTAGTAGTGGAATCCTTGCCAAAAACTGCTTGGTGACGCAAGTAATGAATCCTGGGGGCCTTTTCCAACTCTGCTATCTTTTCTATCACCCCACCTCATAGCTGCTCTTCTATGATGTCCGCATACTCTTTGAGAATCTCAGGATCCTTCCCTAGTCTTCACATCTGAGTTTTACGACGACACAAACTGGTTCCATAATTACTGGGAAGTTCGGGAAAATGCTCCTTCCAAGGCAAGCAGACAGAGTATCTGGTCCCATTGAATGAGATGCTATTTTCAAATGACTCAAGAACCTGGTCAGTAATCTCTCTAATTTCTGGTGTCTCCAGATCCCATAATTGTTTGAACATCTTCTACATTTTCTTGCTCGTCAAGAAAGCTTGCAATGAAATTTATGTGGACAAAGTGTACATCACTGCATGTGTCATGGCCTTTCAGGGGTCCTGCACCCCAACTCTCTTTCCACAGCAACAGGTTCGTGAAACTTGCCCCTGATTGTACACCTTTTTGAAAATGCTACAATAAGTCTGCCCCGATTAGTACTTCTATAACCATCTCATCGCTTCCCTTATTCACATCAGAGAATCATAGCCCTTTCAATTTGGGGAAATCAGATTTAGCTAATTCCATGTGAGTATTTGGTATACTAGCTATTTCTGGAACTACATATGCCTCCATATTAATGAACGTGTCCCCCCACTGTGAGACCCACTTTGACTTGGACGACATCCCTTAGCTTCATATTCCTTGAACATTGCCCAAATGTACTTATTGCAAGCTAGTATTGCCTGGCAACAGAAAGCCACGCAAGCAAAGCAACTCTTGCTGTGACAAATGAATGATGGTTGCCAGCATCAAACAAAACTCTAACCCTTTGTGGCTGATCCTCCCCAGAGGTGACTGCATGGTCAGTCTGTGGGGCTACATGATCTCCCACACCCATGTGAAAACTACTGGGACTAGCGGTGGCAAACTTAACTACAATTTTCTTACATGCACATAACGGCTCCCACTTTCTTACAATTCTCAGATGTATGTCTTCTAAGAAAAGATGTGCAGTTCTCTATTTCCTGCTTTGTGTGAAATGTGTTGCTGTCCTTCCTGTTTTGCATATTTCCACCTGGGGCTGTAGTAGTGGTCTTCCCCCAGTTCCAACTGTTCCCTCACTTCCAACCTTAAAAACGCATTTAGCAACTCCTCCATTGAGCAGTTGAGAAACTTGGCACCCCTCCTGATGGACAGGCGATATGTTTCAGGCAATTTTTGTAAAACAGCGGGAACCACCACAGCTGCAAAGGTGTTTTTGTTCACTCTGAGAGCCTTAAGACCTCTGATTTAAAATGAGACCCGCAACATATAATTTCCTCAAATATGCTGTATCCTTGTTGTTAAACACTGGTGCTAAATTTAGCTAATCATTCATAGGGGCTCACTGTATGGCAATTTCCTTTCCATACTTTTTCTTCAAAACATAACTCCAGCCATATAATTTGCTGATGTCAAAGAGAATCCCACAATGGTTGATCTGGCTCGTTCAATTACTAAACTTTGCAAGAAAGCGAATTTCTTGACAGCTGTGAGGCTTTCATTTTGGTCAATGGTGCTTTCAAGAGCATCCCAAAATCGTCCTGTTAAATTTCTTTACTTCAAGCTTGGGGAGTCTTGCCTTTGTCTTGTTTTGCTGAGGGTTTAATTCTGAAACACCTGCAACATGTTGTCACAAGGAAACGTAGCATTAATAGATGCCCTAGCTGAGGGCCATGTTGCGCGATACTGATTATTAATGCAACAATGTTGCATTAAAAATCGGTGATAAAAATCAGCTTTGGGTAACATCACCTTAAACAAGCTCTTGAATTTGCAGTCCTTGCAAATTGAAGTGTTTGATTATGCAATATGCATTGTTTTTTTTTTTTTGAACTAAGAATATAGTGCCATGCTACAACATATTGGTGTCATGCTATGCAAGTCTACACAGGAGAGCCAGTGTTACGAGTATCGTTGTAGAGCAGGGTTGTTTCCAGACAGAACTCAGGATCGCCGGTAACAGCAACAAACTAATTTATTTCTGTAAGATAACTTCGTGAATTTACAGCACTAAGCTTGTTCAAATTTGAATCAATTTCCCTCACAGAAGAAATGCTCGCTCTAATATACATGAGGCTTAAAGTTCTAGAAACTTCTATTACAAGCTAAATTAAGTAGTTTGACACAGTTTCTAATCTGAGTAATTACATAAGGATTAGAATGTTCTGGAATGTTCTTATACAAATTGGTCACGGCTGAATGACTTCCAGTTCTAGATTGTTCTAGAAATTGACTTAGACAATTTTTCGTAACATAACCCCCTCTTTGAGAAGAAATTTACAAAATTTCTGCATAACAACGAAAAATCGTCTATGTGGATAGGCAGTATACACTTCTTCCAGCAATAAGCTTACTCCAGCACACGACTTAGGTAATCAGCTCCCACGTTGTCTGATCCCTTAATAGCTTCTACTTTCATATTGTAACTCTGTAAGAACATAGTCCACCGCATCAACCGGTTGTTAGTGAACTTTGCACTGTTCATATACTTAAGAGGCTCGTGATCGGTCTGTATTACAAAGTGCACACCATACAGATGCATATGGAATCTCTTGATACCCCACGTGACTGCCAGGCACTCTTTCTCTATCGTAGAATAATTAAGCTCTGCGTCACTCAACTTCTTACTTGCGTAACAGATAGGAAACAATTTGCCCCCATGGTCTTGCATCAGAACTGCACCGATCCCATAGTCTGAAGCGTCCGTTTTGAGAACAAAGGTCTTTTCAGGATCCGGTAATCACAAGATTGGATCACTAGTGAGAAGGATCTTGATGGTTTGATAGGCTTTCTCCTGGGCGTCACCCCACTCCACTTAACTTGGTTGACCCTTTCGTGTAAGGTCAGAAAGGGAAGCTGCAACAGCGGCGAAGTTTGGGATGAAATCTCGGTAATATCCTGCCAGTCCCATAACGGAACAAACCTGCTTCTTGGTTGTTGGTCTCAGAGCTTTTCTGATTTTGACGACATTATCCTCATGGAGACCAATTAAACCCTGCTGCAATTGATGGCTGAGGAAATCAATGCTGTCAACACCAAAGATACACTTGCTCAGTCTAATCGTCATGCTGGCTTGAGCTAAGCACCTAAACAGCTCTCGGAGGATCTTAAGTGCTCCTCCCATGTACAGGTGTGGACCAGGATATCATCCCAGGAAAACTCGACATTCTTCATGCCTTTGAGCAATTTCTTCATTCCACGCTTCAGCATAGCCGCAGAATTCACCATGCCGAAAGGGATCTTCAGAAACTCAGGAACCATCTGGGGTAACAAAGGCCGTCTTAGGAATATCTATTTCCGGTATTGTAACTTGCCAGTATCCTTTGCTAAGATCGATCTTCGAAAAGAACTTGTCTCCATTGACCTTCTAAAGCAAGTCAACAGCTGCTGGCATGGGTTCGGGATCGAAGACGGTTAGCTTGTTGAGCTTTCGGTAGTCCACATACACTCTGTTGCTACCATCTTTTTTCTTTACAACCACCACCAGGGAGGCGTAGGGAGAATTAGACTCTCTGATAACTCCCATCTTCATCATGTCATGTATATCGTTCTTCAGAGATTCCCTCGTACTATACGGGACAGGGTACGGCTTAGACCTGACGGGCTCATTGGATGTGAGGTTGATGTGATGCTGCACAAGGTTCGTGGTTCCAGGAGCCTCGGTGAATAGGCTTGAAAACTCTTGCGCCAAGTCTAGAAATTCTGCTCGCTCAGTTTCGTTAAGGCCAGGGCCAGTCTTTTCATCTGCAGTGGATTCCTTCGCCACATATCCACCAATCTCTAGGAAGCCAGTATCATCATCATCTGGATCCAATTCTAGTTCACTCAGCTCACCACTGCTAGACACTGTAGCTGCAGCCTCTCCAAGTTTCTCTTCTTGCTCGATGTACACCTTTAAAAGGTTAGCATGGTAGACCTTCAGCTTGTCTTTCACTCTCACCTTGTAATCGTTGATACCTACTACAGCACTAACTTCATAGGGACCTTTCCACTGCATCAGCAACTTGTTATGATCAGTCGGCAGCAACACAAGGACCTTATCTCCTGGCTGAAACTTTCCCACTTTGGTCTTGCGGTCATAGTAGTGTTTTCCTTTCTGCTGGGCTTTCTGCAATTCTTCATGGGCAATTTTCAAGGTGTCCTCCAGCTTTTCTCGTAACTCAAAGACATACTGGTAGCTATTCTTCACCTCCGGAGCCTCTACTTCTTTTGTCCACGGCTCTTTGAGAATGTACATGAGACCTCTTACAGCTCTCCCCTAAAGAAGTTCAAATGAAGGGAATCCTGTAAATTCCTGGGCAACCTCACGGTAGGCAAACAGGAGTGGGTTGATGTAGCGATGCCACAGTCTTGGCTGCTCACTGCACAATCTCTTTAGTGTGATCTTCAGAGTTCCGTTGAACTTTTGCGTCATTCCATTGCACATAGGATGGTAGGGTGTGTGGTCGTTAACTGCTTAATACTCAGAAGGCGTGCAACTTCTTTCATGCAGTCAGACACGAACTGTGTGCCTAAGTCACTTAGAATCTCTTCTGGAATTCCTAGACGGCTGAACATATCAACTAAGGCCTCAGCTACCGTCTCGGTGTCAATATTCTTCAGAGGAACCGCTTCGGGGTAGTGCGTAGCATAGTCCACGAATGTGAGGATATATCGGTGACCTGCTTCACTAGGTGGACTTATCGGGCCAATGAGGTCAATGGATACCCGTTTGAAAGGCATGTGGATTAATGGCATCTTCTGTAGTGGCACCTTGGGAACTGATCCTTTATTTACCGTCTTCTGGCAAATGTCACACGACTTGCAGTGTCTGGAAATGTCACCTTGAATACCTGGCCAGTAGAATGCTTTCTGGATCTTGTCAGTGGTTTTCTTGACACCCATATGACCTCCCATAATAGATTCGTGAGCTAATTCCATCAGTTGACGTCGCAAAGGCGTTGGTACCATCACTTGCCTAATCGGTTTACCGCCATTTACATGGGGATGCTTGTAACTTCTGTACAACACACCATCCTTTTCTTCAAAGCTCACCTCCTGCTCTCCTTTCACTTTAATGTCTCTTCGGTCCCATTACTTCTCCAGGCTTTTATCTTCGCGCTGCAATCTTACCAGCTCATTTCTATCTACAACTGCATTCTTTGAACTGCTTGCAACTTTAAGCGGCGTATGCTTTCCGTCCTTCCTAGCTTGACTTCGGGTTGTGACCACACATGCCTCTTGCCAGTTGGGGTCTGGGTCGTCTGCTGGTTGGGCGCCTGGTACATTACCGATTATCAAGTCATAGATCGCATCAGGAAGGCACTGCACGTCAACTTCCCCAGACAGGTAAGGGGTGTCTATGTGATCCGAGCAATTGGTACCTTCCTCACAGTATTGTCAACCAGCAACATACAGTTAAAGTCACCTGTGTACTGTCCTTCCGAGACGAGCTCTTTTTTCACTCTGTAAGATCATACCTTTTCATAAGAGGTATCTTCATCTTGTCATAATCTGAGGCTGCTTCTTCTGAAAGGTGGGAATAAACATCTAGCGCTCGGCCTGAGAGTAAAGCACTCAGCTTGGTAGCCCATCCAGCTTTATCCCATTTTGCGGTAGTTGCAAATCTCTCAAATCGCTGAAGATAAGCATCCAAGTCATCTTTTCCATCTACAAAAGAGGGAAGTTTAGGAGCTTTCGCTCTGTCTTCTTTATTAGGTGCTTGAGCACCGGGCCCCTGATGGGTCTGTTCCAACTCTAAACGTTTCATTTCTAACTCATGTCTTCTCTGGGCTTCTTTGATTTTCACTTTCTGTCTCTGAAGCTCAGCCTCCATTTGAAGTTTTCTTATTTCTCGCTCTTGTTGTCGCGCTTCCCTCTCCTCATCTTGCCTTCTACTTCTCTCCACTTTCTCCTCTTCTGCTATCCTCAATCTCTCTTCTTCCTCTTCTTCTCTCCTGCATTTCTCCTCTCGTTCCTCCTCTCTACGCTTCTCCTCTCGTTCTTCCTCTCTACGCTTCTCCTCTCGTTCTTCTTCTCTACGCTTCTCCTCTCATTCTTCCTCTCTGCGTTTCTCCTCTCGTTCTTCCTCTTTACGTACAAATGCAAGCAACTCAGCTCCTTCCAGGGCAAACGTTTTGCCTAACTCAATAAACTTCACCATATCATATGACACACAGTCTGGAAATGTCCACACAGGATAACAGCGTATGACACACAGTCTAGAAATGTCCACACAGGATAACAGCGAAACCTTCTTTTACACGAAATCGGTTCACACAGAACACCAAATCCACTCTCCCACACTTGTCCTGTACCTTTCCTGGTTACGGTAGTCCAGCAAACAAATTTCTGCTCTCCCGGACAGGCTCCCAATGTTATGAGTATCGTTGTAGAGCAGGGTTGTTTCCAGACAGAACTCAGGATCGCCGGTAACAGCAACAAACTAATTTATTTCCGTAAGATAACTTCGCGAATTTAAAGCACTAAGCTTGTTCAAATTTGAATCAATTTCCATCACAGAAGAAACGCTCGCTCTAATATACATGAGGCTTAAAGTTCTAGAAACTTCTATTACAAGCTAAATTAAGTAGTTTGACACAGTTTCTAATCTGAGTAATTACATAAGGATTAGAATGTTCTGGAATGTTCTTATACAAATTGGTCATGGCTGAATGACTTCCGGTTCTAGATTGTTCTAGAAATTGACTTAGACAATTTTTCGTAACAGCCAGACCCCTGACTGAAAAGGGGCTGATGAAGGACTGCTGACTGTTGTTGTTAATTTGGTTAAATATTCATTTTGACTACATTTAATGATGGGACATCTAGGGGCTTCCACTGAGATAGCCGCTAGATAGAAGCCCCTTGGCAGGCAAATCCCTACAACCCACCCTTTTGACCCCATTTCAAGGCGAGGGATTCTCTGAACCTGGCATCAGCTTAGGTTGGAAGAAAGAAAGGCTCATGCCTGAGGAAAGCCCTGAGCCTAGCCAGGTCCCAAGGCACCCAAAGTGAGGTTTAAGATAAGGTATACCTGTTAGGGAAGTTGGTTGGAGATTTTTAGGATAGTGCCAATAGGGGTGCAAATATAGATTTGATAAGCATCACTAGACCATCTACCTTAAATCTTACTGCTGTTGTTGCGTTCTGATACGAAAGATGTAGCCAGTGAAGACACCCCAGATTTTTGCTAAAGAAAGCACTGAATACTGGAATGCAATCCATTGTGGGTCAGAGGGCTGCTGTCTGAATGGAGACAAAGAGAGCATGGAGTATGATATCCAAGGAGCAGGTAGCTTGCCACTTCCAGCTCCAAAAAATGGACAGCTGAGTCAAAAAAACAGTTTAAGGTGAATTTGCCAGCTTGCAGAAAATCAGAAACTCAGACAGCATTCAGCTCAAAGCATAATATGCTCTTGGTGTTATGGGTGTAGAGATTTCAAGATAACTTGTATAAGGTCTCCAGTGAAAGGTTGGCATTTTGGAGGCCTTAAGGCCTGATGACATTTGATACCCTAAGCACCCATTGCTGTTGGAGACAGCCAGCTGAGAGGCCTGAGAAACCTTTGATGTGAAGAGAGTGGATGACTGAATGAGTAGTGGAAGGTGTCTGCATGATGTGCAGAAAGGTATCATTTTTTCTTGACTTTTTGTTAAGATAGAGGCAGAAGGAGAGGGTGATTGTCCTGGGTGCTCCCCTCTGGTAAAACAGGTCACAGACTTGGAAGAGTTACTGCGGAATTTGGTTCTGATTTGGATCAACATGGGACCTTGTTGATTGAAATGCCAAAACTGGCAACATACATCAACTATATGATTAAGGTTTCCTTTTACTGGCCAGGGGAGGATAAGATACCTGGTAGGCCCCAGACTGGACCAACACTCAGGGTCTTAAAAAGTAACTGAGTAGAATGTGCTACCTTTGTAATTACATCTGCAAATGGTTAGACGTTGAAGTCCTCTCGGATAAGGACTATAAACCATAGGCCCTTACTACTGCATCTTCAGTGTTACATGGTTAGCAGGAATGTTTAAAGAACCCACACACTTATTGCAAACTGTAGAGCATGGAGTTCCTGTCGTTTTGGTCTGGCCTTGTGTCACAGGTTGGTGCGTAACATAGTGTTAACCTGATAGCGCCTTTTCCCCTTGAACAGAATTGTCCAAGACAACTGGCTATGTCTATGTTTATGTCTAGGAATGGGGGCTTTCAAAGAGAGGTAACAAACTAGGGCCATGATGGTGGAGGTCCTAGAAGTGTTGGAGGTAACTTAAGTGTGGAAATAACTTGACCTCGGTTGTGTGTACGGACCTCATTGCGTACGGTCTATACTCATGACCTTGGTCAAGACTCTCCTATACAGACCTCCTGCTCTATTAATATGCGCTAAATCTTGACCAAATAAGCTTAGGATTTATTATATGGGATAAAAAACAAATTTTTCTTGGGGGACGCAGCTTGTAATCCCAAGCAGGCATGCCACCTTGCTTGCTCAGGTAGCCAATCACAACGCTGAAATTGGTTTATCTTGCCCACTCACAGAGCAAGCCATGTAATAATGGTATTTCTTTTGCTTATGGATTATGGTATATGGCATATGGTGAGGGTCCACCACTTTAATTTTTTTTTTTTTATTTAATGCATAAATAAATATCATGATTAGAGTTTACAGATATAGAGAATGTGAATTTAGTCAATATGATAAGTGCAAAATTGATGTATGATTGGAGAGGTAGTGCATTAAATATACATGGGTGATATTGTATAATTAAAACATTGGTAGGAAATGTCAGCACAATGTAAATATTAAAATATTTTTCTATTAACGTTTAGGTCAAGTGCCTGCACAGTGTTTGGTACCACCTCTTGAAGGCCCATGCAGAGCTGCATATCGTCGTTGGTATTACAATAAAGAAAAGGGGAAATGTATGGTTTTTGTCTATGGTGGATGTGAAGGAAATGCCAATAACTTTTACACCAAACCAGCCTGCAAGATTGTCTGCATGCAACATAATAGAAGTAAGGTTATACTTATAGGTATCAATGGCTATAACAACCACAGGGCTCGAAATTAACTTTTTCGTTTGGGAGCAAGCTGGCGACTAACGAAAGAATTTTGGTCGCCAACTTATTTTATAAATAACTTATACAAGAACACGATTTTATACGTTACTTTGCATACAAGAAAAGTCACAATTGAAGAGCGAAAACAATTAGAAACAACACAAGTAACACTTAGTTATAAAGCTACCATTGTTCTCAGGTGATGTCTCTGGCCTGAAGGTGATGGTTGTCTCCATAGTCATTTTAATCCTTTCCTCGAAGGATTCAAAGTTTGGATTAATCTTTTAGCTGAATCTTCTTTCCCCGCATGTAAAAACTCACGTAATTCCTTCAACTGACTGGTATCTGCTGCCATTTTCGCAGCAAATGAAAAGCACATGGTGTTGAAGTGCGCCTGCGATCCCAGTTTCGGAAGAAGCCGCTGAAACAATATGGCGCGCCGTGAATGCAGTATCAACGTGTCGAAATACATTCAATTTTTTCGATTATCGTGTAATATTCAGACATTATTTTACTGGGGACGGAAAGGTGACATGTATACTAGCTACCATATCTGATTGATTTCCTAATATAAAGATTTAAAAACAAAAGTTGTGTCATGGTTTGCTTTAGTTACATGTATCATACAAAACGCGAGTCGCCAGCTGGTGACCAGGTCTGAAAATTTAGTCACCAGTGCTCAAATGTTGGTCACATTGGCGACCAGTGAGTCGCAATTTCGAGCCCTGAACCATGCAAAATTCACTGTACATTTTTCTCTAGCAAAAAAAACTGAAGATAACACTATACTACACAAGCAATTCCTCCTGTGAGATCAGCCACTCAAGAAAGTCATGTTGTAAACTTCAGTTTGCTGCTTGCAATAATGTGTTTCCCCTGATGATTGTCGTCAGTTTTCATGTCATCATTATCCTCTGTTTTGGTAGTTGAGTATTTTTAAGGGTCATTCACTGCTGTGATTTCTAAGTCAAGCATGGTGTATCTTTATCTTAAAAACTTAGCAAGTAATCATGGAGTTGCTCCATGTTGATTGTTTGCTTATTTAATACATGAATTAAAAGCCATACATTAATCAGCTTACCAGAATTTTGGTCCTGTGCTACACTTTTTCATTGCTTCTGCTGTTTACTCCGGGGAACTGCAGTTGTAGTCTGACAAATGCCATTTGTAATCTGATTTTGTTTGTAATGGTTGTTTGTTTGCACAAGATGATACACTTAACCTAACTTAACTTATTACATTTCATGTTTCTCAGGTTCGGTACAAGATTTCAATAAGACACATCCTCCACAAAATAAAACCACCAGTACCCCAGGTAGGGAATCTCATAATGTACTAGCAGAATGCCATGACTGATCTGGACATAAAAATGTATTTTATGCTTGTTAAACATTTTGGTCGCTTTTATAAATGATGTTGTCAATATGGCGTAATCTGAGAGATGTAAAATTAGTGTGGGACATGGTATGATCACAGTGCTCGAAATTAGTGGTTGTCCGGTCGTCCGAGACAACTAAAAAATGGTCCGGACAACCATGTTTCTGTAAAATTAAAGGCCTGGTTGTCTGAGAAAAATAACACCAGACAACCCAGGAGAAATTGAAGTACATACTGTTACTTTGAGGTCCAGCCGAATAAAAAAAAAAAGGTATATAAAAGATTTAAATTTGGTGTTTTAGTTTGTTGACGGAAACCGCAAACCGCCATGTTTTCAAACCCAGGCCTCCCTGAAATCTTATGGCGCACAGGTAATCATTTTTTAAGGCAAAGTACTTTGCAAGTTGTCAGATATACATTTACAGGCAAGAAAATTCTGTTAATTAATCAGGGCTGTGTGAGATTAGCTAGCCAGTTTTCAGGGTTATGAACTAGGCCATTATTTAGAGTAATCAAATAGCGTATCTTTCGAAAAACATTTGACCTTATTTTGTTTGCCTTTCCCTGCTGAATGTTTGACAGCTGGTCTTTGATGTATAAACCTTTAGACTTTTCATTGAAACCACAGGCTTTTTGCTGTTGTCACTGTATTTCTCTTACGTGAATATGCAAGTGTTATACTTTTGGTTTCAAGGAAGTACTTTTGCTAAGCATTAAGTTGCTAATGCGAAAGTGCAAACATCCTGCTCGAATGATGTTTCAAGGGAGCCATTCTGCGCCACTTCGCGTCATTTATGTTATTTACTTTGCGTCATTTATGTTTGTAATTAAGCGACAAATTATACAATATTCTAAGAGCAACCAAGCAGTCATAAGGGCAACCAGAGCCAGGGATTAGGGTGTCCTGCATTTGGAATAAGGGCAACTTGGATATTATTTCAGTTTCAAGCACTGTGATCATGTAATGTGAACCTTTAAGTACATACAAAGATAGTGAAGTTTGGTGACCCCTCACCTTGTGGCCAATATGGGTTGAGTCATGCTTTGGACTAGAAAGTGTTACTTACATTTCTAACATTTCCTCATCTGAGTTTGATCTGGATTTAAAGACTTGTATGAAAGCCTTTGGTATGACTGATGCAGTATTCTCTGACATCCACTCTTGAACCCCTACTGAGGGACACCTTTCAAGTGTGTCCTGAAACTACTACCAGCATCGAATATGAATAAACCATTTTAGTTGCCCTTGTCTATTAAGGGCAGTGTCTTCATTTTGGCTGTCCCACTTTAGTTGCTTTAGTGTTTCTAAATCTATTCTAGTGGCCACCAAGAACTTTGCAATATACACTTATAAAAGTGTGCATGCATGTGACTAGGCTACATTCAAGTGCATTTACGGTCATCTCATCACTTTCCCTGTACCTAAGAAGAAAATGTACTGGAAGTAAGGTGGGAGCATTTATTTCTTTTCTGCATACCATGTAAAGTAAAACCTGCCAACTGTTGTTGGTGATGATTCGTCACTTACTGGTGCTCCAAGTCCACAAAGTGGTACTCATACCAGCATTAACAGTAATAAGAAGTCAAGGGCATGGTAAGATAGTCTAGCAGTCCCACTGGCAGATCAAGATCAAGATCAAGCACAAATATCTCAACTTTGCTGTCCAAGAATTTGTGAATGAACATTTAAACAATGGAGACAGGAAGAATCCGGATCAGTTTACAACAAGAAAAACACAGTCAAGCTATGCTACAAAGCAAAAAAATCAATCATAGCTTTGCTGCAGGAAAGAGCAATTATTACAGAAAAGTAAAAGTCAAAATGTTTGTTCCACCAAAATAACTGGCTAGGAGACCTAAGTAAGAAAAGTATTGTTAGTTGGAATGAAAACGGAAGAGAAACTGCAGGGGATGGAAGGCTGACAACATAATGAAAACTAAAGGCTGAAAACACCCTTACATTCTGCCACATGTCAGAACTGAGTATCATAAACACTGTTTTGTGAAGAGATGCCTTTTCAGTTTTATTTAATTGTTATTCATGCATTTGTAAAGTAGTTTGTAATTAGTTTCTTATAGCAGTTAGTGATATGAAATTGTAAGTCCAGACGTATGACTCTGGGCATGTTTCTTTTGGTATTTCTATTTATTAATAAAGAATTTTAAATAATCGTGGACATGGCCAAGATGAGTGGTTTTTGGCAAGAGCTCCCTTAAAAGCTTTGAAAAGGAAAATGCTGCATGCTGACATTAAGTAATGGAGACTTGTGCAAGCATTCATCCAGGGAGATCCAGTAATGACTGAAGTGTTTCTTGGTGCCACAAACAGGGAGAATGTCAACTGGACTTACAACAATTCTACCTTAGTTTAAAGCAATAAAGTATAGGTAGTCCATTTGTCAGTTCTGTGCTTAGTGGTCAGGCCTTTAAGCAGATGTGAGGTTACAGTTGCCTTCGCTAGCTTTTAAATGCAAGTTATCCTGTTCTCGTGCTAATCAGTGTCTAATTTCTATCATCACAAGGTCAGCGCAAACCTCACTCTCATGCAGAGGCTCATGGAGTTACATTTTGCCAAACTGAAAAATGGTCCATTAACAAATAGCCCTAATTCACTATTCAATAAAGTTGGGAAATCTACCCTGTTTAAGATTGACAAACTGTTAACTGACTGCACAATGTCAGCCTGGCTAAATAGAGCTGTATAAAGCATATTGAAAGTTGGAAAATGGAAGGCGAGCTGAAGATGGCTGCTTTGCCTGTAAGACTGAAATGGGCTGTATAGAGTGGTTTTCACCTGAGCTTGAGTGTTTAAAATTAATTGGTTTTTCGTTATTAGTTGTCACACAATTGCAGTAAAAAGGGTGTGTCACTTTTTAATCCCATCCGAAGTAAAACCAAACCAATTGTGACTCGCTCGCACATGTTTTTTTCCCACTTTATGTATAGCTATATGTATTTACTTCAAGGTTTGATTGGTTGATTGGATTGTCTATCCTTTGTGATTGGCTAGAGTGATTACATTGGTTTTGGTACTTAGACTCTTAAGGCAAAACTGCCCTATGTATTTCCTAAACCTATTGTTATTAGGTGGTATGGTAGCGTGGGATTTTCTTGAAAGGAATGGTTTGATTCTTAATGATGAGGTGTTCATGACAATTATTAGTGAAACCTTGAGGTTGGGAATATCAACCTATTTACTGAATTATGTGCAACAGTTTTCATACATTGTAAGTATTGAAACATATTTAAGTAAAGTGGCATTTCTATTACATCTTTTACTCAGGATCTTTTGGTAGCAACACCAAGATTAGCACCTTCTGTGTACAAAACATAGGCATGCAAGGCGTGCAAGAGTTTTTTTGTGGATTAAAAGCCCCTGGAGATAGCAGCACTCACTCTTAACAGTTATGATAAGGTTAATCCAACAAGTTTGTTTGGTTGCAATGTACAGGGCAGAAAGAAAAAATTAGAATTTTTTTCACTGTAGGTTTAGCTTACAAAACATTCTTTAGTTTGTACTGATGCTGGTGATGGATGTTTCGACAACCTGAGCAGAAAACATCTTCAGAGTCAAGTGAATATTTTGTCAGTTGATGGTGTTATAAATCTGCTCCGTTGAAAGCGATTTGTCAGTTTAGCCATGATGATATTGGCGGTAAGACTCGTGTAAAGTTGTCATCAGTCATTGGTCGGTTTTAATCCATCTATTGTTAGTCAAATCAGTCCTACTGTTAATCAAATGAAGTTGGTCTGTTAGAGGTCAGTTTGTCGGTTTCGTTTACATCATGGATAAAGTCATTTGTAAGGTGCCGGTAGTTGCTGACATCTGTTAAGAGGGGATTGTTCCAAGTTAGAGTACCAGCTTTCAAGAGTCAGTCATTGAAAATAGTTTGTTCTCTAGGTTCTCTTTGAAACGCTTCTCAGTTGTATTTAATAATTGACATCATTGTGTATTAATTTGAAGTGGTTTTATTGCTAAGGGCAAAGGTGGCAACAGAATAAGAACACGCTATTCCGTGACTTGACATGTCAGATGTGACTATCTAATAATTAGATTAGTTTTTGTTTATCTGTGAAATGATAATTAGCGTTCTGAAGGAAAATCGTTCTTGTTGCATTTTCACCAGATATTCAACTTTATACCAGTTTTTTCCAGCAATGAAGAAAAAGCACATTACTCCTATGTTTTCGAGAAGACAAGAGTTTCGTGTTGTATACCTTTATGAGGAAAACAAAAGTATCAAGTTACAAAGGCTGCGTGAAGAGTAAAATTGTCATGTTTACTGGTCAACGTATTATTTAATTTAACTCATTTTACAACAAGACCCAATTTAGCATGGTCTTATTCTGTTACCAGCAATGATCATATTTTTTTTTCGGTTTTGACATTCATAGAAACCACTTCAAATTAATATCGATATCAAAACCCATTTAAACGAGAAGACATTAGCCTTACCTAACTTGAGACTTAAAACAACCAGACATGTGAAAAGTTCTTTTAATTTTGTAAGACGCTATGAAATCTGCAGAGTTTGGGACGTTTCCTTGTCACATTATCCTTCCCAATGCATGAGAGTTTTTTGGTTACAGAACGTCAGTTACAGAAAAAGTTTTGGCACTTTATGGGGGATGTAGTAAGTTAACCTTTTTGAACCGTGTAAGGAATCTGTTTCAAAACCAAAGAACTACTGTGGCACCTCAAAGTCTAAAAATAAATCTAATTAATTTGCGCTTTTACTTGCCGCCATGGAGTCTTCAGGGATATTTGAAGAGGTTCCATAGCACAAACCTTTTAGAAAATCTGTGCTAAAAATCCCCATTTTTAAGAATTGCCATTAACAGAAGACATTAAAATGCCACGAAAGACACTAAGAAAAGAGACATCTAAACGTTTATATCAACTTAAAGTTTCTGGATGTGCCACTAGATTGGCTTCTTGTTTGTCTATTCTGACCATGCGAACAAGAGTCACTGATTCATCAGTTTTAATTGCAACCACTCGTGCATGAAAAACAAGTGTCAAGTTACCATTTGAAAGTAACAAATACTGTAAACATATCTTGTTACATTTACCTGCAACAAAAACAGATTTCAAAATTCAGCAGTGTTCTCATTCATAACTAGCCATCTGTAATTTCTTTGGTTTTGACAGAGAAAAGCACTTCAAATGAGTATCTCTGTATCGATTCCAAGGAAAGTTTCAACAAGAAGACAGTATTACTCTGTGAACATCATTACTTAATTGAAACTTGTATTCACAAACTCAAAAATTTTGTGCAAACGGAAATGGTTTGGACTCGATTCTTTTTTTGTGAACTGCATGTCATGCAAATAATATTGATGGAAGCCAGACGAATACCATCATGGATGAAAGCCCCCTCACCATCCCAATAGTGCATTTTGCACTAAAAACAATCGTTCCTGTCTTAGAATTTACCAAGTTACCGAGTGGCTAAGACTCATTTTATTCGAAATTTCTCGGAGCAAAGCTTGGATGACATGTTAGTGTATTCCAAAGACTATGATTGTTCAACCAATAATCAAATTCTGAACTCTTTTGAAACCCATCCACAAATTCCTGGGCTCAACCATAGCAAACAAAGCATTGGAAATGTCAGAAGAATACCTGTTTCTGTTTGTAGAAAAACAAAGATTGCCGTTCTAAAATCAGGATGAAATCTCCACACACATGCTTCACCTTAACAAGTGGCAATTTGATGGGTTGTTTATAGTAGCTCCAATCTGATTGGTGTGAATTACATACATCTCTCACTCATCCATTGACCGTTGACCCGATGATAACATACCCCAGAGGTATTTTTTTTACAAAAAAATAACTCGATGGTTGAGTACGCATAGAGTCCCTGTTCATTTGCAATTATCAGGTGAGCAGAATAAACTCTGAGTTTGTGCAGTCTGAACAGAAGTCTGAATTGCATACTTAAATTGGACCCAGCCAGAGGTTGTGAATCTTTGTGGTAACCAAAAGGATTTCCTCGGATTCCTTCCGAGAAATTTTCTACACTGTTCCTTTTGTGCTTACATTTTTTTGGTGTATGACAGCATGTGCAACCAAGCTTATCCAGTATAAAAATTGCTTAGCAACAGCCTTCTGTGATCTTATCCCACAGAACTTGTCACTAAATCTTCAATCTCATCATTAGAGGAGCTGTAAGGAAAATAGGGTTTTTGGTGATCTCTTGATTTTCTGTTGATATACACAATCCATCATAACAAAAATCCAATTAATAGCAGAGGTAAACTTGGTTTTCACGTTGTTTTCAAAAAATAGATTCTGCTTCTATCAAATTTCAGCTTACATTCAAGGAGGTTGCGCACATAAATTGGAAATCGCACCTTTAGCAACAGGTCAATCACAGTAGCCTAGTTGGGCACCTCACACTTAAATCATTGACAACTTACTGGAGACAATATTTTTTACTCTGCTTTTATGAGAGAGTGAAAAGGTTTCCAGTTGTTTTAATGTACCACCCTCCTTTGGCAACATCTTGCAGGTAGCCTATGACTAGGCTTAAGTAATCAATTGGTGGCCACTCAAAGGCTTGAGAAATTTCTTCATGTCTTGATCTTATTTCTATACCACACCTTGTGTCTGTTATGCAACCACTTACGATGACATTCTGCTAATATTAGCTTAAATTTACCAGCCTTCTATCTAGTGGGTTTGGTTAAGTTGTTTCAGACTACTAATTACCATTCAAGGCTTTAAGAGGTTGTTCTTGCTCAGGACCGACATGCCAATAACAACCCTTCAGGGGGTCGCTGCACTTGAAGTTAACTGAGTGGAGCATTGAGCAATTTCATAGGGTCAGTGACCTCAGCATATCCTTCTAGAGCCATGTTCACACCCAGGTTGCCCACAACACCTTTGTGGCAAGAATGCTGCTGGATAACTCTCTTTGACTTCCTCTTCATGCTGCCAGCACTGAATGCAGAACATTCTCTGAGACATAATTGTCACCACTGTGAACAGTATATCCCCCTCCTTCACACCTGGAGCCATGTCACGTCATTCCCTTGTTCGATGTAAACAGTTCCCATTAATGAAAGGTATCCTGCCATTCCTTTATAATGGTACTTTCTCAGCATCAGTAGATACACCATCTTGAGTCAAATTTGACAATATGCACAATCACCTGATCAGGTGATATGCAGTAAATGTCAGCCTCTAGGTATGCTCTTTCAGGGTTCAGTTCAACAGTCTGACTAGCACAAACCTGCAAGAGTATAAGTTACACAACACAAGTGAAGCAATTGTGGTGTTTATTTGCCAAACACCCTCTCGGTAGATTAACCTGGAACACTGCTGTGCCCCTCAACATGGAACTTTACCACACGTTGTAGTTTTGATGAGGAAGTCATTTTAACATTATACACTAGGTTTAGGGCATTATAGTCAACACAAAATCACTGGTTACCATCAGGCTTTGCTGCAAACACTACTGTGGAGAAATATGGAAATTTAGATATCTCCATTTCTGGTATCTCACCCACTTGCTGGCACTTTTCGTTTATCTTGTGGAAGGAATGATATTGGATATATCTAGCACATGGATTAGGTCTGTGATATGTATCAGTTTGAAGTACATGCCAAGTGTCATTTCAAAATGTTGGTAATAAGACATGATTTTTTCATATCCCTTTAGAACAAAAGTCCAAATTCTAGATTGCTGCAGCAAAAATGTTATGGGTTTTCCAGTAGAACCTCCTAAAGGATCAAAGGCCTAATGCATTAATTAGATGAGATTTCAATGCAAATGCAGCATTAACAAGGTGACACAGTGCTCAAAAGATCAAACCAACCTCACAAAGTAGCCAGGAGAAGGAAAAATCATTGGGAAAAGTAACACAAAAATAGATGAACCTAGAAACTTACCCAGCTCCCAGCTTGGAATTGTTTTGAACTGAAGCAAATTCAGATAAATTTCCTTTCCGTTTCCATTTTCTCCTGGGTATTTTGCTCTTAAATAACAAAAAAAAAACATCCTAAATTTTGCTAATGCAAGCACTCTAACTGATTGTTAGTCAACTGACTGTACACCTGTGGTTTATTTTGAAGTTATTTGTTTGTTTTTAAAGTTGTTGTTTGTTTGTTTGCATGCCCTTCCCCATCAAGAACAATGAGATGATGCTTGCTAAGTAGCTATTAAAAAGGTCTTTGCTTAGTAAATTTGATGCTCAAGAATATCATGGTTATAAACTGTTCCTCTGGTGTATTTCGTGTATGGCAGTAGCTGCTGGTCCTGTTTTTAGTAAATCTGTGCTTTTCCATTATGCAGAACCACCCATTGCAATGTGGACTGAAGTCTGTTACTTGTCACCAGTTACAGGGCCTTGCCGTGCTTCTTTTCCTCGCTGGTATTATAACCCATTTAACAAGAAATGCTTGAAGTTCGCATATGGTGGCTGTAAAGGGAACATGAACAATTTTCACACCAAGGTAGACTGCAAGAAACACTGCATGAAAAGAAAAGGTAAAACCCGTGCTAGGGCTGCAATGTGGTATGGAGCTTTTAGGAGACGTACCAGTAACTTCAGACAATTAAGCCTTGGGTAACTGTTCATGTGAATTCAGGACAGGTATTACCAATCTTCCGGGTAATTTGTCACCTGAAGTGATACAATCAGACCTTCCCAGGCTGGTGTCTTTTAAGACACCTTACAATCATATCTCTTCAATACCTCATAGCAACAGGTATATTTTTTAAGGTAGAGGGTGTATATTTAAATAAACCCACTTAAACTCCTGACTCATGATGGACATGCCAAAATGCAGACCTTTCAGGTTGTTCAGACTGTGCAGACCAAACTTTCCTTCTTTGAACTAGTTGTCATATTTACTTGTACATTGTAACCAGTCCTTCTGTTTCTGGTTCATACATGTTGTTAGACTTGTTGTTTGATAGAGTTCATTTTATCTGGATGCTTCCTATATCCAATTAAATTTGTCTTGTTGATGGCACTTAAAGGACACAAAATGAAAGTCATATTTCTCTACAACTTATGCCATTTTTCTGGATTTCAAAAGGGTGAGATTTAGAATTTGTTTTGCTGTTTTTCTGGTGTGTTTTGTGCTAGTCAATTTTCTCCTCTTTATGTCGAGATATAAATGATGTACGATTTCCATGGATTCGAAACTCAGTGCAGTGGCATCAAAATTGGCACTCTTTGCAGTCTATCTATTTTCCAAGTTCAGTGGCTGATAACTCTTTTGGTTGGAAGTGCTTGCAAATTTTGTGGCTGAAGCTTTGTAACGAATGGTTGCTGTTCTGAAAAGGAGTTCTTGTCATCATTTGTGTTTGACTAAACTATGGATTAATGCCAGCTTGTTACTTTGATGGGTTACTCATATTTTACTTCAAAAGTGCCTTGATGATCAGCCCAGTCACAATCTCCAGAGCTGTTTGTGAAAATCGTTATTTTCCAAGTGACCCTTGAGTGGTTCTTTTCAGAACTTGAACTCTCTCTAGACTCTTCCATGGCAGAGAAGGCTCAGCAACTCTGAAACAACCTAGTTGTCTCTAACACTACCATTTGCCTAGTTGTCTCTGCCATTTGCCTTTGTCTATTCTGTCTGAAAAGTGGCAAGTCATCAAAAAACAATAACCTTGATTGGCCCAGAAGCTCTGACTTGGATAATGCATGGAGAAATCATGATTACTATGGCTCTTTTGCAGTTCCATGCTAGTATGTTATAGTCACTAACAGCGGTTCTTTTCCAACTCCCCTCACGCAGACGATCACCCTAGAGGAACCACTGATACTCATGGATTCAAACCGTTTACAAAATAATATATTATAAATCTTCCCACATCAGAAGAACAGTTCAGGGCTTCTGCAGCTGGTGCCTTTTATTTTCTGACTGTTGACTTCAAACTCTTCTGATTGCTGTTGTTGAGAATAGTGAAAAACTTCTGGGAGTTTAACTTTTCATTTTGCAATGCTTTTAGAATCTCTAAGTAGTCTAAGAAAAACAGGCCGCTCTTTTATTTTCAAAGCATCTGCTTCACTAAGATAAACCAGAGGTACACATATCAAAGATAGTGTCCTGTTGGTCTTAATAAAGAGTTTGCTGTTCCACCCATTAAAGGACGAAGTGTCATGGGTACATTTTTCAGTGGCTAGCTAATAAAGAGGCCACCACCAGTGGTGACAGAGTTAACAAGACCATTACATTTGTCATTTCCCTTGACACTGGTTACAGAGAATTATGTTTGTGGAACTCAGAGCCACATAAAATTTATGGTAAATTTTATGTCAATCAGTGTTCATGTTCAAACAATTTTAAGCCCATGTTTCCACAAATATTGCAGTGAGATATTTGCAAACAGGCCTACTGTTGGAAAAATTGGCTATTTAAAATATATGGTATGTATTTGATGACAAAATATCTATATCATACCTCTAAATTGTTCTCCAAGCAAATAGCATCTGCAATATATGTTCCAGATTTCCTCCCTTGCAAAAACCAACACTCCAAATGCTAATCCAATCCTGATGCACTAATACTGTATAACAAGTCATGGACTGCTCACCTGGGAATTGAGGGCAAATAAATTACCTTTAAATTTACATTAAAAATGAACCTGAAACCAGATGAAGTGAAAACAAAAGTACTCTGTCAGTCTGCATGTACAGTCTGCAGGTTCTGCATTTTGGATGAGCTAACATGCCTAGATTTTAGATTCAGTGGCTGGCCTGTTATTACTTGTTATCCAAAATGTATGCTTTATACATTAAATAAAATAGTGTTTTGAGACAGGTTATGCTATGATATTCTACTGATTGATGTCTTAAGAAGTACCAAAACTTGTTTTGCTGTTGTCACATTGAAGTCATGAACCATAAACTGAAAAACATTGTAATAAATATTAGCATTGCATCATTTTATAAAGGATACTGCTGGAAACATCTGTTTGTCCTAGACTTTGTTTTTGCCAGTTTGTATTTGTACACACTCAGGATAAAATTTTATGATCAAAGTTTGAGTGACAGGTTTGAGGTATCAGTTAATTTTGACTTTCACCATCATCAAGATGAGAGTTTTCCTTCCATGTTAAGTGGAAAGACTAAACTAGCTAGGTAAGCATTATTTTCTGTCAGCGGTTTGCATCATTAATATGCTCTATTTAATTTCCAAAATTAAAGGTTTGATTAATCAGAATTGCACACTTATGGTCACACATTGGCATATGAAAAAGTTGTGGTCACACATTGGCATATGAAAAAGATAGAGTACACACAGTTTGTTAACTTTATAAAACTCAGATCTTGAAACTCAAACTTGTAAAATGAAAAAACTCAGAATGCTTAAGTATTGAAGTGTTGTATACACAGTTCCAGGATTTCACCCAAAGTTGGACTATTGTACTTATCTATAATATTGTCAAATATGTCTGGACTAAATTAAGTAAAACTATCAATTTAGAACAAAATAATCCAAGAAGAGACTTAAACTACAATTATGATCAGTGAGTCATGTTTGACACTAAGAAAATTATGCACAAACAAGTCAATCTGCATTTTAGCTTGTTAATATAACCTTGCCTGGTTATACACTAAGTGAGATCTGTCTTCTTGTAGGGATTCGTAACCTAATTACATAGTAATAATTTTGTAAGTTGGCTAGCACTTGGATCACAATCTATTTTGACAGGTTACAACAATCAACCTGTTATGCTTCAATCTGTTTTCCAAGAATGATTGCTTTTACTATGATTAAAAATAATATAAAATAAAGAGTATGGTTTTATTGTCTAACAAGAAGATGTATCGGTTAAGACAAGGAAATTTTTAACTGCCAGCTTAAACAGCTTGATCTCTTTGTTTCTGTTTATGATTGAGAGAAAATTTTCAGTTGTGTAGTGTTCTATTAGGACTTGTGTACATGTGCACTGTGCATTCATAAAAATTATATGTAACATTAGAAATATTGGCTAGGATAATGATTACCAATCTCATTTATTTTATTTTCTATCAAATTATGTGTGTATCAACTCCTGTTTTACAGGACTGACAGCAGTAAATGCTTACATTCACAAAAACCAAGAAACTATCACAAACTTGGAAGCTACAGTAACTGCAAAGGATGTTCAAACTCCAATTTTTTTACCTAAGAGTAGTTTCTTTTTCTTACCCCAACAGTTCCTTCACTGTCAACAACTTCAGTCTATAGCTTGCCATCTTCCAACACTTCCCCAGTTACCTCAGGTGAGAACAGAGAAACTCCCCTTCTGTTTTATCCTCTCTTTTGCAATTTCAAATCCAAAAACACGGCCTACAAGTTTGTGATAGTTCAAAGGCATAAAGTACAGCAAAATAAATAAATAGATCTATAACACTATGCACTATATGGTGAATGCGAATCCTTTTAATAACTATTTTAGCCTAAATATATTAAAGGTTATAGGTTATATGGCATGTGAGATAAAGAAAACTCTACAATGAATTATTATGAAAATCTATATTGCATATAATACAAATTTAAAGGTAGACATTTATATGAAAGTTACTCTAGTTGCATGCACTAAGCAATCAACTAACTGTAACAGTAAGAGTCTGAATGCTAGACAAATAACAATCTAATGGTAGTTGGGGCAATCTCACCTTTGATTGGCTCCATAAAATTTATTGTTGTGCCAGAATTAGCTAATTAATTAACTCAGATCTCTGGGTTAGAAGAGTAGACTTGTCAGCAGTCAAGATACAGAGTTTCTCTGATTGCATGTTGTATATAATATATACTTATGTAAGTGCACGCATAGGATTTAAACCAGTTAGCTGCTCTAATTGAGTTACTACTGGGTGGTAAATTGAAAACATAACTGAAGTTCAGTGCATAGCTTAAGCAATTATATAATAATTGTATTTTCTATCATTACCTTTTGTCACAGAGGAAATGAATATCAAATAAAATGGTTTTGGAAGGTTGAAGGTGTTTGTTATTATTTAAGTAATACTCATTGTCTTAGCAAGTACCCTCATGAGATAGTCTTTAAGTGTAGTTTGACTGGTTGCACAAGACCCATGTGCTTAACTGAGTTGTGAAATTGTCTGATGAGAAGTGTTAGTAAAACAGGGACATCTTCAAGCACATGTTATTTGGTGAAACATAAGTTCTGGAGTTCTTTTAGTGTTGTTTTAGTTTTGTGTGGCTGCAAATGAAGGTCTTGTTTGTCTTTGTGCGGAGTTCTTGCTTGTGTAGTTTCAGTTATTTTACGGTTGCAAACAACTTCCTGATTTCAAAACGATTATTTGTTTGCAATATCATAATCTTTTTAAATCCGCAAATTCATTTGTAAGGTTTGAAAGTTACCACAGCACAGAGATGCCAGTCTACAAAAATCTAAATCCAGGAGATTAGTCGTAAAAGGTTGTTGGTAAAAGAAGAGCCCTGCTCACTCAACATGCAAAAATGTTTCAAATATTCCAAAATTCTCCCCTGAATATGTAAAAACTAAAATCTTGAAAATGCCCAAGTGGAAAACAAAGTTAGCATCGCAAGATAAAATTTTGTGCCAGTTAGCTACAATCTCTTAGGTAGAGAACCAAGTCTGTTGTAAAGCACTACTATGATAGAGTGTTATGAACTGATTTTGCCAGAACCAATTTGGATCATTGTCACCTAATTTTTATGGAGCTAGACTTACTCATACTTCAGTTACTTACTGAACTGAATCTCTTTAATGGGTTGACACAATTACCAGAATACCAATACAGTTGAACCTTGCCATTTCCAACTCTCAGGGGAAACAAAAAATAGTTCGATATAGCAAGTGTTCAAAATAACCAATAGTAAACGACTGAAGGGGAAATCCAAGGATAATGGTTTTGAGTTGGAGATTACAGGGAATTCGAAATAACTGAGTTTGAATTGGCAGGTTCCACCTGTAGTTTACACTGTGACCTAAAAACTGACAGAGTAAGACCAAAAATAATTCTTTTTAAGAATAAAACGGTGTTTGCATATGGTCAAGCTCCTTTCCATCCAGTTCAAGTAAAATGTCCTAGATTGACCCCTGGAAGGGAGGATCCAGATTATTATCAATCAACCCATTAATTCATTTGCAGGCTTGGCCGCTCTATTGATTAAAGAACATGGAGGATTGGTACAAAGAACCACCTTTCCTTGTACTCTGCTGTCTTTCTAAATCCAAAATGGCTGCCAAACAGCCAATGTTCACTTGTCCAACAGAATTATGCCCCACTGACTTACTAATGACAAATTATACTCCTTGTTCTATTAGCTGTGATGTTCAGATGCCGCTGCTCAAACTGTTCAGGTTCAGATAGTTGTACCACAGTGGTGGGCTGCTTCACTATCAACAATTACACAACTGGACGTACAAAAGTAACAGAAAAAGGATGTTTCGCTAGCTCAGAGGTGTACAGAGTACAGTGCACTAATAGTACACAGAGGCTGGCATGCTGTAAACAGGACATGTGCAATGACTTCCCAATCTCTGATGAAGGCAATGGTAAACCTTTGATTTCTCGATTTTTATAATCAATAAGTTTATAATTTTCTTTGCGAACTGTAATTTAAAATGTCAACTTAGTTCTAATGATACAAAGCAAGAATCAGACCCTGGATTTGGCATGCAGGACCAGATTATCAACTTTGACAGCAACAAAACCTGATACTAGTAGTGAAAAAGTGAAAAACAGTAAAGCTGCACTTACAGTGCTGCTAGCGATTGTAACTAATTAGACAGTGCTTTAACATGGAGGCTTTTCATATGTGTTGGAGGTGACCACAGCAAAGTGGCAATTTTGTATTAACCTTTGTGTCTCCTGTCTTTGAATAGATCACTTGATTTCTCAATCATTTTTCAGGTGTTAGCTACTTGAATTATTTGTCTATCAACAGTTGTAGCTCACCTCCAAATTTCCCCTGATTCTTATTGGTTTAAATTGATCATGTGACACTATGTGTTCATTGGCAGAGAGACACCAACCACCAACAGTGCCTGTCAAAGGCAAATACCCAGATGGTACTCATCCATTAAATTTTTTCTGCAAACAAGCGGGTTTATGGAACAAAAATTGAAAGACGCAAATTGCCTGTTTTCTTTGTAAATTTTACATTGGTCTTTCACGCTTTTCATCTAAAAATCAAAGTGCTCTATGAGCAAACCCGTCAATTTCCCAGTAGATGATGATTGATGTGTGACTTGCGGGTTATTCTCGTTATGCGAATTACCATCTTGACCTCTGACTATGCTTGTTATAACAGCAGTCTTAAAAAACAAGAATAACTTTTCGTGCATATTACATGAAGCACAAGAACTGGCAAACCTCCACTACATGGGCTGCACTGCTTCAATGGATTTACTCATTCTCAGTTGAGCCACTCTACCTTATAGACTTCTTGTCGCCACGCCCAACATGTTTTTCTTTCTGCCTGAAGATGAAAGCGTAGTCTGCTTTACACGACTCAGCGCTGTTAGATGGAAAGCGAACAGGTTGCGGATAAGATACTCTGCTTGCAGGGTAGCTGCAAAAGATCTTCAAAGAAATCGAATTTTTTTATTATGAATTACAAATGCACAACATCTAAGCCACTGGATGCAATTTGAGGTCGATTTATGCGAAACAGCAAGGTCGCGTAACATCAAAAACTGTGTTCTTATCGGTTCCAAGCTTGAGATAAGTACATGTAGCTACCTGTGGATGTCCTTCACCAAAAAAAAGGTTGAACAAGAAAAGAAAAATACCAGTGGCTAAAAAAAAAAAATGGAAAAAAAGCCAACGAATCCCAGAATCTAACTCAGGTTCACTAGATTGGAACGTGGGTGCGAACCATAGTAACATGTAAGAAACCTTCGATGCTTCAAGGGGGAAAGCTACAAAGTACTTCAGCCTTATTTCAAATTGGCTAGCAAATGTGCGAATTTGCTAACAAATATGGGACATATACTCTCTTAAACTGCAAACTTCTTGGATGCTGACGTTTAGTGTGCCTAGTACACAGGGAACCGAGGAGTAGCGTGAATCAAGTTTTTGTTGATTCAAATGACCTAAAAGTCAAACTGTACACATGCGATCACATTGCGATGAGTAAATCTGCTATAAATAGACATCTAAAGCTTTTCGTGAGAGCTGCTGTCTGACTTTGACATATGGTAACTCATCCGTCTATCCAAGTGTCAAAAGGTATCAGCTTGAAAAAGCCCAAAACTTTTTGTCTGTGAGCAAAATTTTAATGCTATCTAGTTCTCCTCGCTCCTGCTATGCGGGATTCATCTTCCAATGTGACTTATGTGAGTTTGTCCTCAAGACTGAGCAGGATTTTCTTGCGGTGGATTCCACGCCCGCAGTTGAAACTTATAATCTGGCGTAATCATGAGCCTTTTAGAGGCCGCAAGACCATGGTGTTGTTTATTAGAGACTTTTTCGACGAATTTCACGGTGGCCTCAACAAAACTGTTTGCTTTGGTTTTCGAAATTTAATTTCAGGAGCTTAACCCTCCAGTAGTAGTACCATCGATATGTAGAGAGGACTGCCTCTTGTCAATCTTTACTAAACTTCAAACTTCGGAGCGAAAATTTACAAAAGCAGCTTCCAGCAACTTTACCTGTGTCATCTAAAGCGTTCCCAATGCATATTACAAAAGCCAACATTTGGTCTTATTCAGAGTTAACTGTTAATTTAAGATTAGAATTGTAATAGAAATGTTAAATGAACTATACCCAGAAAGCAAACAAAACAAGTTTCCATTTTAAGTGCAACAATCGCAGCTAGACCTAGTCATGTAAAACGATACACTTGCCTGCAATATTGACTGATACCGTAAATCCTCGAATTAGTGCCTCCCCCCCTCCTCGAATAAGCATCCCCTTGGAATAAGCACCCCTTCTATCACCTAAAATTTAAAATAAGCGCCCCTCCTCGAATAAGCGCCCCCTCCCCTCCCCCCATTTTGTGGACGAGTAATGAGACAACAAAGGATGTATAGTTTTCGCAGTGTAGTATTAGATTTGTACACTGTTTCAGTTTAAGAACACGTTAAGTGAACACATTGAACACTAACGGTGCCATGATTTAAACTTAAGGATCATAAAGATCAGCTCTTTATGTCGATAAACAGCTTATGTTGTTGTTTACACATTTGGGAAAAATTAAATAAGTGCCCTGCCTCAATTAAGCGCCCCCCTCGAATAAGCGCCCCCCATTTTCTCCTAAATTTGAAATTAGCGCCCCGGGCGCTAATTCGAAGATTTACGGTACAGTGATTTCAGGAGCTTTATCTACTGGTTAGCGGAATTACTCCAAAAAGTTTACAGATGATGGAAGGACATCATTTGCATATCATTTGCAAAATCTGCCCCTCCACTAAAACGCTGTAGATTGCTCATGCAATCTCCGGGTGAAAAATGACAATGATTTAAGATGATTTTTGAACTGGCATGCGGAAGAAAATTCAGTGGTAAACGTAGAGTGTTATGTCTCGAAACTATTGGTCTAACAGTTGCCCCTTGGAAGTTTTATGTTCTGAAAATTAACATATTTGCTCTCTAAGCTTTGCTTCTTGGGCAAATATTTGTTTTAAGAACATTTCCATGGGGTAACTATCAGTTGATAGTTCCTCAACAGAAACATTCTGCTGTTTAAATAGTAGCATGAAGGGATTACTAGTAATTAACCACGCGGCCATGGGCCGAGCGCGGTTCATGGTTTACCCGTGGTTTTTTTTTCGTTTTGTATGCGACCAGACCCAAACTTTCACTCGGCCAAATTTTGAGTCACGCAACCTGTGATGTTTACTTGCCAAAAGCTGTTGAAACATTAATAAATCTCATCTCCGATACTGACTTTTGCGGGAAAAAAAATTAAAAACCCAGCGTTCGTCAAAAATTATATTTTTTCAGCAGAAATTTCGCTCGGAACATATACATATTTATATTCGTTTGAATCATCGATGAAATGACCTTTTCCGGATATTTTTTCCTTCGGGGTCAACAAAAACCTCCGATTACAAAATCTCGCCAAACCCACACGTTGCCAAAAAATCTCTTCAAAACCCTGATTTCGAAGCGATATATCACTTAAGCGTTAATAGCTACCACACATTGGCAGGCGGTAAATCTATTCCTTAACAATCCAGCTTTATCGTGTCAAAATTTCAGCGAAATCGAACAAAACCAGAATTAGAATTTTTTTGTGACCTCACTCCCCAGACTTGACCTAACAAAGGAAGCCATGGTCGCCCATAGCAACCGAAAAACACCAACATAACAAAGCCAACGTTTCAGCCAAAAAACTCCAGAATTATCGCCTGAGAGCTTAAACGTGAATGGGAACATCTTTTTCGAACTTTTTCCAACTGATTTAGACGAAAGACTGGCCTCAGCGGGCTACAAAAAAGACCAAGAGAAAAAACAGAACAAGACAGCAGAACAAACCGATGATATTTCATCGCGTGGCTTTCGGCATGAAAACGAAAATACAGCTTACTTCTGGATAAATTCAGCCTTAGAAGCCAGCAACTGGTCCCAAATTACTTTCTGTATCCTTACAAATGTCCTGATTTCCATCTCCGAAAGATTTTGCCCCAATTTTGAGCAAATAAACATTTCGCCGCGGCGACCGCCATTACGGTGGCTTGCATACTAAATTAGCTAACTTAACAAAATTCTCCCGAGGGGGGGATATGACAAATTTGGTGAGAATCAAAAGTAACGCCAATTTTGTGTCACGTTTTCGATCTGTGGTCACTGAAGTGACCAAAATCGATACATCGCTCGGGATAGGGTTTTTTTTATATGACTTGTGTGACTATTTTGCTAGCCCTTTACTCATGGAAAACACCAATCAAATTTAATCATGGCTTTTAAGAAAGAAAGCTGTTGTTAATAGTGTTATTATTGTGTCGTTCATATCGTTAATGCCCATACATATCCTGAAGAAAGTTCTAGATTAAGACCATTACGTCATCGGAGATTTGTCAACGGCTACCACTGATGGTGCAATAATACAGTTTGTGTTGATCAAGTGATGTGATGT
Source organism: Orbicella faveolata (assembly GCF_042242905.1). Classification (NCBI taxonomy): domain Eukaryota; kingdom Metazoa; phylum Cnidaria; class Anthozoa; order Scleractinia; family Merulinidae; genus Orbicella; species Orbicella faveolata. The sequence continues at coordinate 17,995,649 of NW_028301553.1, forward strand.
CTACATTAAGAAAAGAATCATCAATGACTGCTTTGGAATGTGCACTGCGTTCCGACGGTAGTGCTAAGCGAACCGTTTCATTTTTAAAGTGTGGTTATAAGATCTAACAGATCTTCTTGTTTATTTGTAATCGACTCCTGAGTTTGAATGGGATGTAGTCCATCTCAAACTAAGAACAAAGTTCTCTTCATGAACTAAGCTTGTGATTAATTATTGCAAAACATCACACATACGAGGCTCTTTTTGCATGGAGCTAAAAGATTGACCTCTCTGGGATCTAGCAAAAAGTGAAACACAGAGATTAGAATTCTGTTACACAGGACAGTTCAACAGGTGTCTGATGTCTTTAATAAACATTTTCTTTATAACTTCTAACTTATGATCTAGGTATTACTAACATTTTTGTTATATTGCATAGTCTGATAACAAAATTAATATCCACAGAACAGAAGCAAGTGAAGACACCAACAACTTTGCCAACAAGAAGGCCTCACATAGGTAAACATACTGTAACTGCAGAAGGGTTTTTTTTTAATGCATGGGTGGTCCTGCAATTGGAGCGGTCTCATCATTAACTCACTGAAGGAACATAAAGAGCCAGACTGGAATTTTTAAGTGGAGTGGGGATGGACACTTAAAACTCTTTGCACAAAGAATATGGAGATGTTTTTGAACAACAAGAGGTGTGGAGAGCCTTGTTCCTTAAGACTGATGTTTTAAGCTAACAATTACGATAACAATTTATATTATATTGCAATATTCCCCTGGTTCCTTATTGTGCTTTAGCGTGTGTTTAAAATATATCAATCAAAAGCTATGACAGATGTAAAGCCTAAGAACTAATTTTTGTTGGAGGGGTGAGTTTTTTTACAGCAAAGCTGTTGTGGGGGACAAGCCCACAAGCAGAGCCCCATACCCAACCCCCTAGAACATTTGGTAAACCCATAACTCACTTCAAAACTGTTGCTTGTCTGTCTCTGTAATAAACGTTTTTCTTGTTTTCCCATGTGGGAATATGAATAATATATTGTCTTTGATGAAGACGACTGTGACTCAGATCCCTCAGTGCTTCAAGTGGAAACACTGTCAACCTACACTGGTAAAGGCAAGCAAGGTCTTACTAAGTTGACTTTCTGCATAGAGGCCGCAGACACAATCATGAGACCCACAAGGGAAACGTGTTTGAGAGCAGAACACAATGGCAGCTACCACACCCTAAAGTTTCAAGTAGTGGACAGCCCAAAAAAGCCCCTCTTGTCAGCTGAATCATGCGGAGGGGTAGGCCTAGTGCAATTCAACTTGAACGTACCACAAGATTTGCATGCCGTGGGAATTTCAGCTAACCCCCTGTCACCAAAAATGCTATCTTAAACACTTACAACGATGTTTTTGAAGAATTAGGTCACCTTGGTGACTCCACATTTGTGACAGACGAAATAGTGAAACCGGTCCAACACACACCCAGACATGTTCCTGTCTCCCTATGAGGAGAGCTTAAAGACAAGTAGCTGGATCTTGAGAGAGAGGCATCATCAAGAAGGTCATGGCTCCTACTGAATGGATAGGCAGCATGTAATGGTTATTTTAGCAAAGCCTGCAAGATAAGAATCTGCTTAGATCCTCAAAACTTAAACAAAGCCTTGAAACAACCCAAGTACCAAATGCCCACATTAGATGAAATCCTTCCCCAACTAGCAAATGCAAAGTTATTTTCCATGTTGGATGCCAAAGATGGTTTTTACCAGATCAGCCTTGACGAGGAAAGTAGCATTAAAACCGCATACTGGACCTTCTTTGGTCAATTTTAATACCTGAGAGTGCCGTTTGGAGTAAGCCTTGCGCCAGAAGAATTTGAATGCAAGCTCCACAAGAGGTGAGATGACCTTCCAGGAGTAGTGGTCTTGCGAGATGATGTTCTGGTCATGGGATGCGGAGAGACTCAAGAAAAAGCCATAATAGACCATGACAGCAATTTTACCTGACTTCTCCAAAGAGCGAGAGAAACAACCTGAGGCTGAACAATTCCAAAATTAAGAACAGACAGCCAGAAGTAAAATTCATGGGACATGTCATCACCAACCAAGGTTTAAAAACGGATCCAAAAAAGGTGAAAGCCATTGAAGAAATGCCTAGACCAACCTGCAGGAAGGAACTAGTGACCCTTCTGGGTTACATGAACTATCTGTCAAAATTTCTACCATGGCTTACAGAGGTAGCTCGACCATTGTGTGAATTGAGAAACAAAGAAGCGCAGTTCCTCTGGTCACCTCAACATAGTTCAGCTTTCACAGACATCAAACAGTTAGTGATTAATCAACCAGTGTTGATGTTTTAGGACCCTGACGCTGAGGTCACACTGCAGTGCAGCAAGATGGTCAGCCAGTAGTGTTTGCGTAACACGCACTGTCACACGCTGAATGAAATTATGCACAAATTAAGAAATGCCTAGCTATTGTGTTTGGATGTCAGTGTTTTGATTAATATCTGGCCAGAAAGGACAAAATCATGGTTGAATCAGATTACAAACCACTTCAGGCCATTTTCAAGAAGCCTATTCTCTCAGTGCCATGCCGACTTCAAAGGATGTTATTACGACTGTTGCACTAGAACCTTGATGTCCGCTACAAGAAAGGAATCCAGATATTCTTGGCAGATCACCTCTCTTGACCTATGATTGCCGAAGAGAAAGAAGATGAGAATCTGGTAGCCTGCGAACAGGCTCCCGGTGAGCCTGAACGAAGCGAGGGAGCCTGTAGACATTCTATTGATGCAGCTGTTCTATGATACCAGCTCCTGGTATTATGATATGATTGGTTAAATCACTGATTGTTGACGTCTTTGAGATGAATATTTGACAGATCTTTGTAAAATTATACAACTCCAACAGTTCATTACAATAGTGCATTTGCAGTTCTCTTTTAAGTTTCAGTCTCTCAACCTCTCGTTATTTCACAAGTGATTCTGAAGGGTACTTTATGCTCTGTTACGAGAAGGAATATTAAATAGAAGCTAGTGGCGTGGAGCCGTTTGGCGGTGCTATACCAATTTTTTTAGAGGTCAAAGGCATGGTTTCCGGACTTTCCACTGTTATCTGCTTGTCACTTCGCAGAGTTTGACACCTCTATCATGTGCTTATAATTTCTTTAGACTCATTTCAGTATTACAAAATCTGTTTTAAGCTCTCTAAGTATTGGTTCTGGAGGGACAAAGTGTTTGAAATATTCCGTGAACATGTTGCTTACTTGCACTCTATATTATGACACCTGGCCCGGCTATTTGATTAGCTCGATTAGAACTGTTTGCAAGTACCGAAAATGTAGCTTCTTGACAGGTCTAATTACCTCATTGACTGATTTGTTACAGGCTTATCACCAAGGGCGGATAGACACTTCAAAAACAAAGTCTACAGGCTCCCCTGTCCCCGCCCCGATCGCTTTGCTCTCCGAATTCTTCCGTTTTGCTCGCCGAAAGTTTTTTTCCATCCTTGCCGGGAGCCTGTTTGCAGGCTAAGAATCTGGATGAATGTCAAGTGTTCACAACAGAGTTAGAGAGGCTGAGCCCCTTTGATGCTATCAAGTTGTCACCCGAGAGATTAGTCCAATTGCAAACATGTACAGCACAATACCCAGTCCACATGGCACTTAATTAAGACTACAGTCATCACAGGATAGCCAGAGCTAAGAAAACAAGTGCCTATGCATGTCAGAGAGTATTGGCTCTATCAAGATGAGATCTCTGTACACAATGGTGTACTCTTCAAGAATCACCGAGTTATTGTTCCAAAGCTGTTACGAGCAGAGATTCTGTCCAGAATTCACTCTAGTCACCTGGGTGCAGAGTCCTGTCTGAGGAAAGCCAGAGATTTTGTATTTCAGCCAGGAATGAGCAATGACATCAAAGAAAGGATCACCAACTGTCAGATCTGTGCAGATTTTTAAGCTCGCAATCCCTGACAGCCATTACAAACACATGAAATACCAGACTGTCCCTGGAGTAGCCAAGCAGCTGACCTCTTCAGTCTTTAAGGCAGAAGTTACATTGTACTTGTGGACTACTACTCTAACTTTCTTGAAGTCAGCGAGTTGCTGGACACCTCAGCAAGTTCTGTAATGGCATCCCTGATTGTCTAATGACAGAGAACAGTTCACAGATTGTCAGCGAAGAGTTCATACAATTTGCCACCGACTGGGAGTTCAAGCGTGTAACTTCCTCTCTGCGCTACCCTAAGTCCAACAGCCAATCGGAGTCTGTGGTTTGTGTAGTGAAGAACGTCTCTAAGAAAGCCCTCAACGATGGTTGAGATCCCTGGTCAGCTCTGGTCATTTATTGAACAGGCCCACAGAAGAGATGAATATTCCAGTCCTGCTTAGAGACTGATGTCTTGTAGAACACAAACTTTGCAGCCAACTGCCACCAGCCTACTCCACCCAAAGGTTGTAGAAGGAGTTAACGAGCAGATCAAACAGAAGGCCAAGTGCTATCATGATCGCACAGCTAAAATATTACCAGAGATAGAAGTTGGACAGGAAGTAAGGGTTTCCCCAACAGAGTGGAACAAGTCAAAGAAGAGTGCAACGTGTGTGCAGAAGCTTTCTGACTGTTCTTACTGGGTGCAGACTTCAAAAGAAACAGTACATAGGAAACGACAAAGCCTGAAGCCTGCACCACCACCGACGCTGTCTGCGATGTCACACCCAATACCACCCTCGAATTCTGTTAATGAAGTAATTCAAGCCTCACTAGAGCTGTAATTGCCATGTCACCTGCTTTACAGCAATCTGTAAAGCCTCATAGTATTACCGCATCACAAGAGAAGACACCTTTTGCAGCAACTCTACTGAAAGTTACTAAGACCAGGACAGGGGTTGTCAAACCTCCCTCGCGATGCTATGCGATACTTAATCAAGACCTAAGACTAACACTTTAGTGTTGATCAGTTACACCCAGATGCTAGCAGCTTTTTTCTTTTAGAGAGACATTTGAATATTCTGAGACAGGTTTATATTATCAATTCGAAGCTTTTCTTTTGTTGTTGTTGTTGAACATTAATCATGTTGGTTACAGCTCAGGTGAAGTTTTATGTTTTTATTATTCTTTTGTATGAGAAGGGAAATGTTACGATATGTCACATTTAGATGATTTTGTGATTGATACGTTCGTGATCTTGTGATTGACACCTTATTTGGTAATTAAAAGAAGAACAATGGTGTCATCACTGACTCAAGAAACAATAAAACAAACATCAAGACAGAGGTAGTGAGCATCACATGTGTATATATATAACTTATCGGATGTTTTGGTTGTAGTATCGCTCTATATTTTTACTCGTTGTTTGTATTTTGACGAGCCTGGTAAAAATATACAGCGATACCACACACCAAAACATCTGATAAGTTATATATAATAAACAGCATTACCCTTGACAACCATTGTCAACAGTCAACTTCACAACTGTGGGCATGTATGCTTAATTGCTGTGACTATCACATTAGGCCCACAAATGACGGGTACACCTGGGTTCAAACCATACTAATTTTGTCTTTAATCACACCAGCAAAATGTCATGATTCACCAAGCAACAAGTTTTATGGTGAGGCAGAATCTTGGGAGCCAAATGACTGTACGGTCTGCGTTTGTCGTAATGGCACCCCTGAGTGCTTGGCTACAGTATGTCGTCACCCAGACTGTAAAGAACCTTTGTATATTAAGGGCCAGTGCTGTCCTGTTTGCCCATTGGGTGACTCAAGCACCTCGGGGCATAATGAAGCAGGTAATGAAACGAGTTTCTCATCAATTTATAAAGTGATTACCTTTGATTTACTTCTTATGTACGAGTATTTCATAGACAGATATTCCTCGAGGGTACTTACCACTTAAGAAAAACTATTTTGAGTGACCATTGTGATAATAATAAGCAATTTTCCAAACTAACTGATCAACTGTATCAGGGGCACTTTACTGAATAAGTCCTGTTCAATAATGTAGGTTTATGAAAGGATTTTTGGGTAAGCCTGGAAGGGAAATGGTCAAGTACATGCTATTAATAATAATTTTTGGTTGGCTTCTACCCTCTAATATTAAAGACCTGAGTACCTTAAAACATCTTAAAAGATAAACATGATGCCAATTTAATGCTTATGCTTTTGCATTGTTATTATTTACGCCAGCTTTCAATTATTCATTTGTATTCAATTATAGTCAATTATGCATGCTTCTCTAGTTTGCAATAAATTCTAACGGTCATCCAGAAATAGTGTCATATCCAGCCGTCTACTTGATTATTTGTTACTGATTTTGGTCACCTGCTTTTTTAGATGTCATCAAAGCTTTTGCAGAGAATAAACTGGACACTGTGTTAGGTGTGTTGTTACATGTATTTCGATATTGTTTTGTATGTTGTAACTTTCTATTCACCTTTGTTTGCACGAAGAGCGCCTTAAGAAACTTTGTATACCTGGTTGATCTGACTTGGAGAGTAGGTTTTGCTTGTTCTTGTGTTGCAAGACTTTCATGGACTAATATACTTAACCCACAAAAACCAAAAGGCCACTGAATACCTCTTGGTGAGGTTATCTTATAGTCTTAAGAATAGTCACCAATCATTAAGATTCTCTGTATGCTTAACAAGATTGTAAAAACCGTCTTGTTAAGATTCCCCTGTCACCCAACAGATGTCCTCAGGATCTCGTAAATCTTGCCAAGATGTCACATGGGCAAAGATAATACTCACAGAGATGATAATCGAATATGCTGCTTTCTTTCAAAGTGAGCATTAATCATGGACAGAAGCGAGATGTGTGCCGGGACATTCGTTCAGGACAGTATTACCTGGTGGGTCAGAGTTGGCAGTTGGACCAGTGTACAACGTGTTATTGTGGTAAAAGTGGCAAGGCAGCTTGTGCAGTGCAGATGTGTGAAAGAGATCCTCAGTGTAAGGATCTCCTTCATGACAATAATCACTGCTGTCCAAAGTGCAGGGATGAGAATGGTAAACAATTCACTCATTTCCTAAGCTGGTGATTTTCATTACATAAATGATTTAAATGACTTTTTAATTAATTATCACTGTCAGTATAAATTTAAATTATTTACAAATCCATTGTAACTGACCATTGAAGGTTCATGCAAGGAAAGGTATCTTCACAAAACTGAAAAAAGACTTGTTTTGGAAAATTCTATTTGTCCCAGCCTCGATGCCAACCACAACAGAACTATGTCCTCAAGTTAATCATGATTTATGATCACGGTGAATTCATGTCATTGGAATTAAAAAATATTATGCTGCTTGTATGTTTGATGTGTACCAATTTCAATTCAATCCATTGATATCCTTTTGTAAGACCGGTTACAAAATTTTACTTTTCATTTAGTCGTGAAGTCAACCAGCAAATGTTACGACACAGTGACAGAGAAGTATTACAGAGAGGCTGAACTGTGGCAAAGAGATGAGTGTACCTCTTGTTATTGTGGAAGTGATCGCAAACCAGAATGCACCGAGACTGCTTGCCCACCATTGTTTTGTGAAGCACCGTTGAAGATCAAACAAAGATGTTGTCCTGTTTGTCCAGATACCATTCAACAAGGTGAGGACAACTATAGCAATTTTTTTGTCTTTTGTATCTTTTTGCATTTTGTGTTTTTATTATTGCAATTCTCATTCAGGTATGCAATCTCCGGGTTTTTTTAATATTTTAAATATGTTATTTGCCAGCTGGGAGGTCCATACGTACAGTGAAAAACCGTGATTGAGGTCTTGAAAATGCTGCCCGAGGCCATCATCTTACTTTATGATAGTAGGCAACATTCTGCTCCCATTGTACCCTGTTCTTGGCTACTGCTCTCATTTCATGCCAGTCATTTCATCCTTCCTGGCATCTGTCTACTTCCACTGTTCTCTCCACTACCCTTTTAACTTCTGTACGACATCTTAATGGCTCCGTGCTGGATCTCTATCCACTAAGAACATGTCCAATAGTATTCCCGGGGGGGTACTCCCAAAACATTGGGTTGGGGTGTGTGGCCAGCTTCCCAAAACCCTTACCCAATTTATGACCAAAATCTGCGATTTTCCCTACCCTATTTATATGACCTGACCAAAAATTTGATACCCTATTTATGACCTGACCCTTAAATCAAAACCCTGTTTCAGACCTGCCTTATGATTAGTTCCCTAGTTCAGACCAACGTTAAGTTGCTGTAAACATAATTTGAGAAGGGCTTTTGTTGGTGGTGTTATTGATAATGATGAAAAAGTAATTTCTTCTAAAAAGCATACCCAATTGAAGACTACAGTGCAAAAACCATACTCAATTCTGTTAATTTGTCTTCTTGGTGATTCATTGCAATGCTCGCTTGAACAATCCATTTAATCCTTGGAATCCTTCTCAAGCATTTAAACTGGGATGCATTGAGTTTGGTTTTTTTGCTCGTATTAATCTGCCATGTTTTAGCAATCCAAGTCAAAAATCACTTTTTCCATTTATTGATCACAGGTTTTTGCAATTTTTCATACGTTCACAGAAAAGCAAACAAGTGAAGAAAGGAAAATGATAAACTAGAGTCTATGTTGGCTGTTCTAAATACCTTTTTCTAGGGAAAATTTAAAGTGGTACTATGACGAAAATCGCATCTTTCCTAATGCATCCATTTTAAAACATAAACAAGTAGCCTGTGTGAGAAGAAAAATGCTGATTACTATATTCAAATATCTCTTTTCGTTCCAGAGATATTCAAGTTTTTAATATATGCAAATTAGCCCAGTGATGATGTCATACACGCAACCAAATTTTGATCAAATATGATGAAAAAAGATATCTCAGCCAATTTGTATCAGAAATGTTTGATTCTTTGCAGTAAGATTCTACTAAATGTGCTCCACAATATGAGCTTAACAGTTTGGTTACCATGGCAACATACTGGGTTCCAGACCTCCCCAATATTAAAGGCATTTCTGGCCACCTTTGGCATTCCATTTTGATATTTGCTAATGGTGCCTCATATGCTTGATCCAGCAAGCATATAAATATGTTAGCTCAAGTTTGTGGCCTCGTTTAATGTTTTGCAAGCTGAAAATCACTAACATATTGAAATCAAGTGGGTGGGGACTGGAAAAGAGTGAGTTGCCATGGGAACAGAATTTTATATAACCGTAGGTGTGTTTCCTGTAGAACTATTAGCCTACCAAGTTTCAATGGTCTGCGCTGCAAATTACCCAAGATAGCTCTATTTATATACTTGATATAAAATTGGGTTGAGTGTATGACATCATCAGTCATCTCATTTGCATATTTTACACATTTTTCAAACTTAAATATCTCCGGAACTGATGCAGATATTTGCAAACGGTAAACGGCGTTTTTATTCTTTCATGGAATTCTATGTGATACACCTAAAAAATCGAGGGGAAAAATTTGATCATAGTACTACTTTAAGTTGTTCAATCATAATATTCCAATTGTTCAGGTTGTGCAGCAGTGCAGTGCAGTTAGTTGTTCGCTGTTAGTGTTCTGACAGTAGTGGTCAGTTATGTAAAAAGATTTGCTCCTTTCCCATCACATAGAATGAATCTCGCTCTCTCAAACTCTCGAGGGAAAAGAAAAATTCAGTTAGTATCGTCAATATTGTAGGCTTATCACACTGAGAAAAAATGAAGGAAATACTCAAGTGCTTAAAGTAATAATTTTTGCTCTCCTGTAACGATTAGTACAGTACCCCTGAGTTTTGAGGATTTCTTCCCCTGGAAGAATTGTATGTTTGGCCAGAAAAGAGAAGAGAATAGTCCCTTTGCAAGAACCAGTCACATGATACAAAATCAACAGTGCCGAGCTTTAAGTTATTCATTGGCCATGTACTGGTGTGGGGCTGCTTTATTCTGGATTTCCAACTACATAACTTGTGGCCCTGCGTGACTGATGTTTGGAGGGCGCAGAGAGTGCTTTTATTAGAGCTGTACTTAACGTTCCTCAAACCACAACATATTTTATTGTCCTATATGGCTCAAGCTATTTTTGCCTATAGAAAGGTTCGCTGTGAGATATTTTCCAAATGAGGCTTTCAATTCATGGTTTCGTCTATGTTTGAAGTAATATGTCAAACACAAAAGACCGTGTTTGACCACCTTTCCAAACACCAAGAAGATAAATAGAAATACGAAGCTCTGCAGATTATTTTTAGTGAAAACATTTACAAATATTCCAGGGAACTAAATAAAAGCACTAATTTCTCAGGTTGTATGTATGATGGACAAAAGTTTCTACATGGTGACTTCAAACTTCTGTTGGATCAGTGCACATTGTGGTGAGTGTTGCACTGTAGTTGATTTATGCTTTTCTCTCCAGTCTGATATTTGCTGATTTCCCCATACAGCAACTTGAAGTCAATCGTATATATTTCCATATCATGAAATGAAAATCATGTCAGGGGTATTTTTTTTTTCGCCATTTTGTTTTAAAAAACAAAATGGTGAAATGACAAAATGGTACTTAACAATGTGAGAGAGCTAACCACCTTCAAGTCAGTGATATTTATGCTATTTAGGCAAAACATAGTACCATTTCATCATTTCATGCTTTAAACACGTCCACGCCCAGGACCTCAGACCTGAAAGACTCAGACAGTCTGGGTTCTGTGAATACTTAGAACCCCTTTGTTTCATCTAGTAGTGTTCATCTATCTTACCGTGTGACAGATATTTTGTGTAGCTAAAGTGGCGACTCTGTTGCAAGTAAATTCTGTTGTGAGAAAACAATGTTAGCAAAAAGGGACACTAATTTTTGAACAATTTGGTTATGAATTTAGAAGGTTCAAAAATCAAAGTTTTACTTAAAATGTTAACGCTAGTATGAGCATTGGGTTGTAAAATGACACCCACATAATTTTGTGTTTTGCAGTAATTGTGATAATGGCGATTGGCACTGTACAAGGAACAGCTGTTTGGGCTCAGAGGGTAAGTCATGAAATCACATTCCATGTTGTTAATTGGTTTACCTTGAGTAAAATGTTGTAAAGAACGCTCCATGAAAAGGCTGCATGGCCTAGTGTTATAAATCAGTGTTCCCAGAGTCAGTTCTCTTTATTCCATTAGACCACTAGCTTATGTTAAACTCAGGAACTCCTTAGTTCGGTTAAGAATCACAATTCAAAACGTCATATGTTTAGTCCAATATTTGTTTTACAGTGGTGTAGACTGGCTGTGTTTAATGTGCCAATTATAAATTACAAGTTTCAATCAACACATTAAGAATATATGTAATGTTAATGATGACTGCTAATAGACCTGGCAAACTGTGTTCTAAGTTTATCGAGTGACTTCGAAACAAAATTAACAGTGTGTGCCTATAGGAAAGAAAACGTAGCATACCAGAAAATAAAATAAAAAACAATTATCAGCTTACACAAAATTGTATTTATTAAAAAGGGCATGGACAAGTTTGCACCTGAACAAAGTGCTCATGAGTTTCACGAGTAGATCTTGTATCGTTAAGGAGTGAATAAAACATGTTCCCCAAGTGAATTAGGCACCATCATTACTCACTGTTTGGGATAACGTTTTCATGCTTGGGAAGGAATGAAAACCAGTTGTACATGAAGTGCAACTGGCACAAGTCAACCCAAGTTACACCATTCTCAGTACAACCTGGGGGAGAGGCAATATTCAGTATTTGTTTTATAAAACAAAAAAAAATGGTAAGGGTAGTGGAACTTTGGTCATACTCTTGTTAGTAGTTGTCTTCTTTGTATAAAAGATGCTAAATCTAAGCAAATTTGCACGTCATCCGATTGTTTTTAAGTTTTTCAAAAGAGCAAAATGCTGACTTGTCATTTCCTTTTCAAACATGAGGAGCAAACGAAAGTTCAGTTGAGAGACACGCAAAGGCCTGGGGCGGGAAGACCCCTGGGAAGGGACCAAAAATCTGCAGAGGGGTATGGGTGCCAGACCAATGCAATGACAGATTAAACTTACGTACAAAAATTGGAATTCGTTTGCAGGCTATATAATACATGTTTTGGACTAAAGAGTACATGTAATTTAACAATTTGATTCACACTTCGTGTGCATTACTGATTCATAATGCATGTGGGAAGTTTGGAAATCACGAAAGAAGCGTAAGCGTCCTGAGACAAGTTTTTTGATTGCTTTCCAGGCTCCCCATGTGCAACATGGCTCGATGTTGCACAGCTAAAATTGCTTTATAACAATGGCAATAGAAATTGCTCACGTCATAAGCGTACATCTTTGGACTTTGTAAAATAGCCAACAAATCCAAGCTATCAAACTCGGCATATAGGTAAGCGTGCGTCATAATCCAGTGATGCACTCAAGACGTGAACATCCCCAGAGAATTGTTTTCGCTTGCGAGTGGTCATCATCGTACAGTTACTTCCATTGGCAGTGCCCTAAACAGTGATGGCCTGGATTTGTCTGCTATACTTTAACACCAAATTGTGTATCTAGTCATGAATACTATATTGAAGTAGTTAGATGCACTTTTGGAACAGTTTTAGCAGTGAACACACATGCATGATCAGTTCTGCATGGCTTTGACTAGAACTCATGAATCGCTGGTCTACAATTTTTAGGTATCAATGATTTTTTCCTTGTTTCAGTACATGAAGATAGACGGCCGAGTTAAACTTGTGGGTCTGAGAAAGAACAAGACAGTCAAAACAGGAAAGTCAAGACAGGGCTGTTAAGTGCCAAGGAATATCCAATATTTCATCCTAAAATAAAACTGATGATCATTTTACATTGAAGTTGATTTTGTATATTATGTTAACCACTGTTAAGTGGAAAGCAAACTCTGTATATTAAATGCACAGTGAAGCATCAGTGTATATAGGCACTTAGATAACATTTGTCAGGCTGTCAAGTTGCAACTTCTGCCTTATCTAGATTTTGATGAATTTCAAATTTCTCAAGAATCAAAGACAGTATCAGTGACAGGAAAGGAAGACGTTATTTTATTCGAAACCATAGAGCAAATCATGGACAAGTGATAGTACTTACTCGAGAGAGAATGAAGGGTAAGAGAATAGACCAATTTCGATATATTAAAATTCAGCCTAAAACAATAGACCTCAGTGCGAGGCTCTGGGGAATAACTACAGAGTTTGTGGGGTTTATTCCCCAGAGCCTCGTGCTGAGGTCTATTGTGTTAGGCTGAATTTTAATATATCGAAATTGGTCTATTAATCCACATGTAGCTAGGCCTTATTCCCACGGTAATCCCTCTTAAGTTAGTTTAGAAATGGTACCCAGTTCCTGTTACAACGCATGCTGCATTGATGTTTTTGGGGAGTAAGAAAAACGCACGTAAAGCAGCTTGGGCTGTCCAAATCAGAAAAATCAGCGTAACGGGATTGACAATTTTTAGACCCTCTTGGGATTTCTTGAACTAGGAGTGACTTAAAAATACCTTTAGAGGGATTACCTTGGAAATAGGACCTATATGGGGGATTTACTCTCTTAGCCTTCATCCTCTCTTGACTTGAGTTACCGGTACAGTGTATCCACTCTTTTCCTTATTCAGCCATCACTGTTGAGGTTCTTTTCCCAGCGTGGGAAATAGGACCGGATGTAACTAGTCATTTAGTGGCGTTTGCCTTATTTGACCTTTCAGATATACTTGATAGGTTACTGATCATTTTAAGTCAAATGATTTTGCTGTTACAGTGGTTGGTGAAAAGCAAGGCAAAGTAGGAGCAAAACTGTCCTTAGTGCCATTAACAGTCAAATTAAATGCCTTTAATTGTGGTATAAATAAAATGTGTCATTTTTCAACTGACCCAGTTTCATGAGTCAGATGGGTGCAATCTGACCAAAAACCATGAACTGATGAGTACACAAGGATAAGTCTTGTTCCTAAACACCAGACGTTTCAACTTTGGAATTGAGTATGTGTAATTTTTGTAATTGTTTCTATGCTAACATAATGTAATACGGTAATGGGTAAGATAGTATTGGATAAGATTAAGTACTGGTCATGAGTTCGCTACATTTTCAAATGTGTATCGTTTAAAATTTAAAAAAGCCAGCAAATAAATAAAACAACCAGTGAACAGACAACGAGGTTCATTTTTACTTAATGAATTCTGTGTTTTAAGTGCAGGGCTTCAAGTTGGCAGTCCTCAACCGCTTACTTTGAGTATTTCCTCTACATCAAGCTTAAGATTATTTTGCGAGTGTGGCAAACATCTAAGGGTCCAGGAGGTTGTATTTCTTTAAAGCTTGAGCGCGACTCTGCCTTAGGACTGTTCTAAAAGCCCCTCTCACAGTTAGACTAGTTCTTTACAAATTGACAGTCTTTCTCAGACACAAAGTTTTATGAAATCATGCTTATCAAATCTGGTGACTTCACTTTCTTCTTTTTCACCGTTCTGTCAGTGGAAGGTTAAGATCCTAAAGCATCACAAGATAAAACATATTAACCATGAACGGATCAAGAAGTTAATTTAAAGAATTTACACCATTCTCAGCACATTGATAACTTCAAGACTCGACAAAATGCCAACAAGTGATCTACGTTTTGCCCCCCTCTTCGACCCCCCTCCCCCCCCCCCCCCAAAAAAAAAAAGGAAAGGAGAACATGGGGCCTGTTGTATGGATCAACGTCAGCACTGAGTTGGTCTGTGAGGGGGAGGTGAAGACAAAGATTTATTGGTAAAAGATGAAGCGTCCCAAGACTTCCCATGAGGATTGCTGCCTTTGTAAGGGAGCAACAATCGTTATCTCCATCAGAGGGACTAAGACGATCTTGTAAACTTTGTGTTTTAGTACACGTCGTTCTGCTCTACTTGTCAGTCAACCCTAAGGGTGGCCATACTATGTTTTTTCATCTTGAATAGTTCTTGGGACCCACGATAGACACGTGGGATCAATCTCCTGATAGCTGGCAGGCCTAGATAAAGCCTTCTTCTCGTAGTCATCAAATAGATCCTGAATTAAGGAAATAATACATGTTACTTTATGTGCAAAAATCTACTTACAGCTAAAGGATTGGCCAACACTGCTAAAACAAGTTGTAAATTGACGGATGAAATGGTAGAATGTACAGTTCTGCGTGGATCGGAATGAAAACCATCACCATACAACATAATTTATAATGCTACATCTTGGCATAGCCAAGCCTTAAAATCTACATTGTCAGCAGACCCATTGGAAGTATTGTATCCAAATAATACATCTGCAAAATGCGCTGCCAAGTTGCAACTATAATTTGTCATGATATTCTAGCATTCCCACTAGGTTCAGTTGCGCCCCTGCCTCGAATTCTGTGCCACTTACTTAAAAGCAGCTGATATTTGAGCCTATTTTCTGACTGCAATTTCAATTTTAAAAGCCCCACCCATTGACTAAGAAACTAGGTTATCTGCCATTAGCATGTACAAGATAATAAATTTTCTTTACATTATAGACATTTCTTTGCACTTAGTGACACTCACCGTGGCTCTTAAAATGACGTGTTTTCCTTTCCAGTACTTCAGAATACCCAAATACTGTAGAGTGCTGATAATGTCACTTGGATGAAGTGCTGTTTCCTGGCTGATGTCTGGGAAAATAGCAAGAAGTGTTATCAAATGAATCGCTACTTAATTTCAAACTTACCTTCATTTTTTAGTTTTAAATGTACATACCGTTATTCAGATCTTGTGACATGGTTTTCATCGTTATAATGGTGAGGTCTTGGAGCAAGTGTTTTAAGCATAACAACTACAAACTTTATTTTGTTATCTTTTTAGTAGGGCATAAACAATAACTCACGGGCATTACCAAATAATCTTACCTAAAATACCCAATCAGAGCGTATGTTATATCGGACAAAATAAAAAACTAACGAACAGAGCCATAGCAAGACAAAGACTGAAACATGTTGATAAGTTCGTTGCTGACAAAACATGACATTACACAGGCCAGCATTCTTTTTAATACAAAATGAAAAGTGCCGCAGGGTTTTAAATTTTCCTTCTTTGAATTTCTACAATCTCGCAATCTTTTTTCTCGTCACATGTGTTTGCCGGCCGGAAGTTCTGTATAAAACGGAATCAAAGTGGTTATGAGCCACTCCACTTGGAAAATGGATCATCTGTAAACAGTGGAAATTGTGACGCCACCAAACTTAAGTCGCAGCCCACTGGCAATGTTAAGAAATAGTGCAAAACGCAACTGTAAGAGAATACAGAAGGAAACGTCACACCGCGAATCCTTGTCCGAGACCGTTACCACAAAGAAAGTACCGCTTGTTGTCCAATCACCAAAGCTAAGTTTACTGAACGCGTGACCAAGTGATAAAATCCCTGTATTTCGAGTTCTCATCTCCTTTCCTATTTTCATTACATTTTTTTGTTCTTTATGTTCCCCGCCAATATACACAAGTCAATGCAAGTGATTTCCTTCCCTTACATTTACGCTCTGACGGTTTCTTCGTCTTTGGCTTAGCCCATCCATTGCCCTGTATGGTGAAGTTTGACCGCTCCATCGATATAAAGTTGTGTATGATTTCTATATCTTTGATACCAATCTGAACTTCAGTTAGGCATTTACGATCGTATATGAAGTGAGGGCAAGTACAAAAACAATAAGATTGACATAAAATCTCGTGTTGTGGCTGCGCCGCACTAGTATTATATCTAAAAGTAGAAGAGAGTTAAGAGGAACTGAGGAGTGTGTGTGTATGTAAATGTATCATGTACCGTGTCTGTTTGATTATGAATTCTGTTTGGTTCTAAAAAATTGTAAGTAACTTGAAATGAATAAAAATTAATAAAAGACAAAAAAATATATACGATCGTGGGTCCTGGGGTCAATATTTCAAGTATGGGCTTCAAAATTTGAGAGATCTTCGAAATAAACTATGGTGTTTAGCATGGAATCACTATCATCTCGCAAGGACAGCACCGCGTCTCGTCCGATCTACAAAGTGAAGCCCTGTTCGGCGGGGTTAAGTGTGTGACCAAATACGAATACCCCGTGTTGTAATGTTTTCTCTTTTCTTTTCTTTTTCTTTTTTTTTTCCTTTCCAAGGCAATATCAGCGCATTCAGAATTCCCAGCCCTGTGTAATGTCTCTCTCTTCTTTTCATCAACTATTCGTTCACATCATCTCGCCATCTCCAGATTTATTTACATTACCGAAAAGTTATAAGCGAAACGCACAGTTTGGTCTTTCCTCAATTCCCCTGTCCGATTCTCGTCTTAAAATATTAATCACGGCTATCTTGGCTTTGACTCGAGCGTTTTAGTACATACGTACGTATGTTATTAACATTTTCACGCTAATACAAGTGGCGCACTAAGATAATCATTTCCCTTCAACGCAGGAATAAGCAAGTTCGAATTTCGTAGATAACAAAGTTTCTTTGCAAGTTCGAATTTCTTTTTTCTTCTCTTTGTCACTGTTTTTTTAACGCATACATTTATGTCAAGAAATCATTTACGGAAAAGTAGCGTTTGTCTTTCCATTTCTTGTGTTGAAAAAAATTTTCTGGAGCTTTTAATCAACCGATCTTGATTATTTTCGAACTCACAATATGCTAGCCCCTAGTATCCCGTAGGTTTGTGAAAAAAAAACCGTGAAGACTTTTCCTTACCATCAAATCGCCAAGAAAAAACAATAATTCTTTTCCTTACAATCGAAAAATCGTTTCAACTTCTACCTCTCGACTATAGCCAACATGACACAGGTCATCACAATGAACAAGTTGAGATTTCATTGTTTTGATACGGACATTTGTTTGGTTGGATTTGAAAATGTTGGAATCTACTGTTTCAGTTCTACCATCTGATTGGTTTTCAATGTATGGGTGGCCCCGGTGTCAGTAAACGCACTGTAAAAAATGCTCTTATTTCCGTTTTTAGGCTTGATTTCCGAAGGTCTCTCGAATCTAGTCTACTAGAGCGGCCTCCTCTCCTGAACAGCTGCTGGTAATTCAACCCATTCCGTTTTAAGTGGTATCTTTTAGTAATCAAATAAAGCTTCTTTGGGGATTTAATTCAAATTTTCCAACGACCATCCCCGACCCTTTCATATGGGAGTCCCCCCCCCCCCCGGGGGGTGGTCGAAATGTTTAAAAAGAAGTGGCGGAGTGAAGGACCACCACTCCACACCAACAACTTGGAAAATTTCCAAGTTAAAAGCCGTGTCTTGGGTGCAGGGTGCAATTTTTCTCCATAGGGACCTCCCTACTAGCAAGGAAATACCTCTCACAAAACAAATTCAAGTTCCGTGCTCTAAGTTATGGACCAAGTTTTTCCCCTTCAATTTACGGCCTCAAACAAGAAGCGCAAGACAAAAAAAAATGAAACAGGGAAAAATGAGGATCCATAACCTACAGTTCGGACTGACAAGAAGTGGTTAGCCTAAGTCGGGTTTTTATTTTGTCTTTTAGGTGTCTGACAGGCACGTGAAACCATTTCAAGTCACGTGGAAGGGCTTCAAATGAATGACCGGCTTCAAATGAATGACGTACGTCAAAAGCAAAACGAGTCAATTTGAAATTCTTGCTAAGTCTTTAAGATGCATAAATTTTGAGAAAATGGAAAGTTTTACCGATGTCTCTCTGCCATGAACATAAACATTAAGAAAATCATGAGGCCACTCTCGCGACAAAAACAGTTCAGCAACGATTTTGCAGTACTAACTGGGATAGACGTTCTACCAATTTATTAACTAAAGGCAAATGAACACAAGATCTGTTGGAACGCAAATGAATCTCCGACACGTCTATTCATTTAAGAAGTTTCTTGGTGTTACAGAAAGAGCAATTTTAATTGTGTTAAAACACATGATTCAAAAAATACTACACAACACCCACCCCAAAACAGAATTTCTCGTATAGCTAACCAACATTGATTTCTGTAACACTAAGATATACCCCTTACCTTTAATGGAGATCCTGTCAAACCCAAAATTCTTGAGATATTTAAGCAAAATGCTCTTCCAATAACTGCGATAACTAATCAGTCCAAGATCTGATAGAGGCTTCTCGGGTGAACCAACTTTTCCTTCCACTTTTGATAGGAGATAACCTGAAAAACGGAAACACGACAAAGCAAGTGCAGTCTATGATGCTGAATGTTTTAGCAATGGCAACACAAAAAAATGACAGTAGAATACTGATGTATGGAGGAAATAAGAGTGCAGAGAAAATAACCTAGCTGGTTTCTTTGCATAAAGTTATATCAAAACTGAAGACCACTAACAGACTGATAATGAACTTAAAGAAAGTAATACTTGAGCTTGACACAAGAAAAGCATTGGACAAGTGGCAGTCATTAACAGTTGTTAAAAAATTCTAACAACGCGTAATTTGCATAATCTCCTCTAAAGATGAAAGTAATCTTATTACGCTCAACAGTCCGGTTAAGTGTGGGAATGGGTGTAGAGTCAAAGAAAAAACCCTGGTGGCTGGTATAGCGGTGGACATTTAAGTTATTGGAGGTTTAACTGTAGATATGTATAGAAAGCAGCAAAGCAAAAGAATTTACAAAGAAAACAAAAGCAGATAACAACAACAATACTACATGTACATGTACATGCCAAGAAGGTCCAAAACATGTACAGTCAACTAACTTGTTCTGGCCTAGGGCCCATTTCTTGAAAGCCCCGGAAAATTTTCAGGCCCACAAAGCCATTTTTAGATAATCTGTATGTAAAAACCGAGAGGTGTATATGCTTGAAACTCCTTGTATGAAGAGAACCTCTGTTCATATTAAGAATATGTGAATAAAACAGCTCTGTAATCATAAGGTTTGAGATTTTGCCATGGCTTTCCAAGTGCAAAAACTTTTTGGGACCTTTGAGAAACAGGCCCCTGGAGTGATTGGTCCATTGAGTGATAATAATGATAATGATTATAGAGCAGATGAGTAATCATGTAATAATGCTGGCACCGTAATTGGTTTTCTGTGTGTGTTTGACTGTACATGCACAACTGCATATGTCAATCTATAGCAAGGAATAGATATTACAAACAATGTAAATTTAAGTGACTTACTAAAATCAATCAGCATTTTTCCATATCCTTGTTTCATGTATACTGGCAGGGTAAGTATACATGATACATTGTAGTTCAAAAAGGACTTCTTTTCCTTGAAGTGAAGAAAACCAAAAACATCAAAACACCAAGTTAATAAATCAATAAGATATTAAGCTAAGCTGTGTCTGCATAGTTGTGCTGTGCACCAGACTGGTAAAGGATTCCATACATTCCTTCACTGCACTTTAGCAACATAACATATTGTATAGAATTATGAAATTCATAATGAAGCTAACAGAGATACAGACTTTTTTACACATTTGTGTTAAAATTAACAAATGACATCAGTTTTTCATGCGCCTGTTTTGTTATTGATCATGAATTTTGTCATCACTTTGTTAAAGTGGATCTGCAGACTATGGCTACGAAAGAATTTCTGCAGTTATTGTAAAACACCTTTTTGAAAAAGAATTCAATGGTATTCTACAAATCCACCCCGCCCCTTCACTCAGCATCCTTTACTGTTGCACAGTTTTCTGCAAAAAATATATAAATATGTGTCTTACCTTTGAAAAGTAACCAATCATGTGACAGCCTGTTGAGTCTGCTACCGTCATGACATAAAACAGGAAAGGTTCCACATCATAGTAAAGAGTCTTGTGATTAAGAAATAACTTGGCCAATAAACACAAGTTTTGGCAGTAAACCTAACCAGCAGAAACAAAATAAAAGGCCTGAGTCCCAAGGCATCATTGTAGCTAAATGCAATCAATGTTAATATCCATTAATTTGCCTTTACACCTGTGAAGAACAATGAAGATAAAAATAATGGCAAGACAAGATCAGTTATCGAGAGCTACTTGAAAGGATTAAGCGGGATTTAAGGACGTTCACACTAATTGTTTCTGTGCATCTTTATCTTCACTCACCACGTCATGCATCGAGTGCATGCTATAAGTAATAAAATGAGCAATGATAGTTTTCTGAAAATGTCGGCAACATTTGGATTAACACAAGGGATTCACTTATACAAAACATTACTAGGATAGTTTGTCTCCGTTGATTCATCTTTGTTATTTTAAGCTAAAAACCCTGGAGACCATGCTGATTTATGCATACCAATTTTTCAAAATCAGACTAGTTTTCCACACGCTTTATCTCTGAAATGAAGTCCATGACCCCCAATTTTTTTTTTTTTTTTATCATTTCTGAAACAAGTAATTCATTATCTGTCAACAGTAGAAGTTTGAAGACAATCTATTGAGTACAACATTTTCGCACAAACGTCCTTAAGATGTAAGAAGGAGAAGATCACAATTCCTTAGACACCTCCCAACAACAACCTGAAAATCATAGTATTACAGCCCTGAAAGGGCCTCCGAGGGAAAGAGAAAGAGGTCAGCCAAAAACAACAAGGCAGCGTACAGTAGAAAAGGGAGAGAGAGCTTGCAGTCCTGGAGTGGGGTGCATGCTGCAGCACAAGACAAGAGTCAATGGAAAGTGAATGTGGAGGCCTTATGTGCCAATCTGGCACAAGGAGTTAGACGAAGGTAACTTGCCTTTACATTGTGTGATACATTTTTTACAGAAACATTTAGCACTCACATAGTTCGAGTCATAATTTGGTGACTGACCTTGTGGTTTTTTCCATCCACTTCAAATATAGAAAGGCCATTCTTTCGGTATATTTCATCTCCTGGTGGATATCTACTGTGGCATTTAGCCTACGAAAACAAATGACAAGCTTGACATGTCAAACATTTGCTTATCCTAGTAAATCTATACAAAGGAGTGCAAGATTAAATCCTCCTGCAACCATCTCCCATCCCCTGGCACCTCCCTAAACAAAGATGGCTCTTGTGCTCTGCAAAAGGAAAATTTTACAAGAAGTCTTGTCTCAAGGATAGGAGGGGGGATAGCTGAAATACATGTGGCTACTGACTTCAAATATAGAAATCCACACATCATGTAAGAGTTTATGTTACTGGCAATGTAAAGTGTAAAACTGACATGAAATTCTGACAATAATGTAAGTATGACTTAACATGTAATTCTTGAAAAATTTATTCCAAAAAATACTAGTGTACAAAGTTAACTAGTAAGGTTTTATTGCTTAATGTTCATACTTAGTTGAGGACCAGAAATTAATTAAGGACCAAAGTTTAGGTTGTCCTACAAGAATGACAAAATTATCATACAGCACTGACCAGGGGGGTGGGGTTGGTTATTATGTACAAGTGCTTGCAACATCCTGTGCATAGACTATGACATTCGCTACCCCCTAGCTGTGAGGCTTAATGAACTCTTGCATTGCTGTACAAGGACAAGATGCAAGAAAACATTCTTATATCTACTGCAGACAATGGCTGAACAGGGAAAATGTGTCGGAAAATTAACAGTTGTATTTCAGTGGAAATTCATTACCAAATAATTTCCATAATAGATATTTCACATCTGTCCTAGCTATTTACATCAACAAAGGGGCATTTACCACTGACAAATTTAAATACACTTACCACATGTCTCCTAAGAACTGTTTGACTCTTCATATATTTGAGACAGAATTCACAGATGTATATTTTTCGCAGTCGTTGGAATTCCTCAGGATAAGGAGAGGAGTACCAAGTATCTATCTCAAAAGAACCAAACACAATAGAACGGCTTCCAGATCTACCATTTAATGGCAGCAGTTCCTACAGCAAAAGATATTTACATGTAAAACATACTATGTATATAACACATGATGAACTGATCAACTGTACAAATGTAGATTTGACTTGGCATACTATGTATAAGGCATCAGTTAAATCTAAGAATACTTATCCCTTCTTCTCCCTGGCATTTACTTTTTTGAAAACTTTTTGGTCAATTCCCTCAGAATGTGTTGTCAGTTTACACAGCCATTAAAGGTTTCACAAAGCAATAAATTACCAACTCAAAAGCACTACCTACAGCATTCTAAAGATTTGAACATTGAGATTTGATCTTGGTAGAGTGCTGCCAACAGAAACATCCACACATGGGTCACATTTTGACATGATCTGGATCTCTTCTTGTTCTTTCCCACATTTATTCATTATTTCTTCGAAAAGAAATTTCAGAAATCATGTTCTTTACCTCTTCATTAGCATCTATAGATCTTTTCCAAGCCTCTTTGAACAATTTGAAATCAGTTTCTGTCGCTATGTCTTTGAGAGCTTCTTCATCCAGATGTTCAACAGCTGAAGCACCATTTGTATCCGATTCACAGGGATGACCTGGCACGTTGTGAAGATTTTCACTAGATAACTTGCTCATCTTTCTGTCATTGCCTTTCTGCAGACTGTGTTCCTCTGGAGTAATTTCCTTGCTTGTTACAGCTGCACGGATCTTTTCTGGCATAAAGGACAGCTGAACCTGCAACCACAAAAAAGCTATATTTATTACAGCTAAATAGTCAGAAGGAATCAGTCTTGATGTCGAATGGCATGTTTAAAACACAAAATGAGGAAATGACCAAATGTCACAACAGTTAGCTTAAATAGCACTCCAGTTAGCCTAAATAGTGCTCAGGTTAGCCTAAAATATCACTGATTTGAAGGTGGTTAGCTCTCAATGATTGTATGAGTTGACTGTATCACACATTATTTAGTGCCATTTCGTCATTTCACCATTTTATGTTTTAGACATGCCCACTTCCAAGAGCGCTCAATAGGAACTTTTGGGAAATGTGATGGAGTCGTTTAGGTATATCAACTGTACTTAAATATTTTTGGAGGGATTACATTAATTACAAGCAGCTTTCACATCATCAAATGGTCAGTTGCTTGTTGAAGCATTTAACAAGAAATGTAAGGAACGTAATTTGACATTTTGATGTACATATCCAACATCATTATCAAGAATAAATATCAATTGAAAATATACAAGATCTCAAACCATCATTGAACGTGCAGTGGAACTCGATTCATGTGAAGTTAGCCATTAGCATAATTATCACGCACACAGAAATGCCACCTAATAATATTCATAACTCAACTCTTTTAACAACTTTGACATTGAACACTTTTTATTCTTGCTAATGATGTTGGATACATTGAAACATTGAATTACGTTACTCCTTATATTTCTTTTCACATTATCATTAAACATTTTTAGGGTTGAGGGTTGTTGTATGTCGTAACTTTTGTACAATGGGTAGTTTTGTGACGTTCCAATATAGCTTTATTTGTACAGAAGAGGATAAACATCGCCTCCAATATTAGCATTATTGTTACTGAGGCTCACATTTTAAGCTGTTTTTATTCACATGCTCCTCTATTTTAGCACATCCTTCAGTTGATGTATAGCCTAAACTAAGAAATGTGTTTATCTGCACTCATATCTTAAGTTCACACTTGAAGGATACTTATCAACTGACTTTGCTTCTTAATGTCTTCTTGGGCTGCTCCATCTTGTTGGGTGATCTGCTTGATTTCACACTTGTTTGCTCAGAAGAAACTGTCAGGTCCTTCTCTCTTTCTTTTGCCTTCTCCTGTTGGCCGCACAATAATAGTTTAAGCATTCTCATAAATCATGAGCTTATTACCCTTGTACAAAAATGTTGCACAATGTACATAAAAAATATGACAGCACAGCTCGGGGTACACCATGTAGAATTGCACAAATTTGACAATTTCACAGTTGCCGGCCATGTATTGAGTTGACAGAGAAATTTGACTTAAATTTGCCAAAATTATCAAATTAATGAACATTCACTCAGTTTGACAAAATTTTCTCAAATCTGCAAATTTAATTGCTACGTACATTTCTGGACAGACAGTTGGTGGACAATGGGGCTGAGGCACATAGTGCTTACCTTGCTTATTCCCAGATATCAAAAAAACAAACAAAACAGACTTAAACAATTGCTCTATTATAAATTGTTACAAAAAACCTTTTGAACATAACTTACATTCAGTTCTGAGTGAACCAATTTAGTCTCACCACTGGAGACTTCATTCGCAGCTAAAACATTTGTCTTCCTTTAACTTTTTCTGATCATTTTAGTCTACACATACACATATATTTTTTTAAACTGCCCTGGTTAGTTTCAAACTTTTTTTTCGTATTTTCCACATCAACATCCTCAGTTACTTTCCTTATTTCATACACAAAAATGTGGTCAAAACAAAAACAACTTTGATGCTAAGCTGCCACATTTGACAGATGACAAAAATAATAACCCAAGGCTACGCTATTGTGCCCAACAGGTGACAAAATATCCACAATTATCTTTAGCTGACAGAACAGGAAATAAATATTTCACATAAAATATACATCTGTATTGTATGGTAAATGGCTATTGATAACAATCAGGGGTACATTTTAATCATAATAACTGCACTAAGTATTGCTGCACGTTCTTTCTACATGTCTCTCTAAGCAGATACATGTTTTTATTTTGGTGGAAAGAAATGAATGGTCTCAACTTCTTTCAAAATAAACATTTCACAGCCAGGGAGAAGGAATATAATTTACATCAATATAGTAGGTAATTTTAATTGCATCCTAACCTTGCACTCTTGTGGTGTCATATTGTGATACTTTGGACAGCCAGATATAGTATGATGCATTTCAAATCTGCCTGTCATGTGCCCTCTCCCATCACATCCAGGCGTGGGACATTTCTTCCTTCTTTTAACAATTTGTCTTTCTTTAGGATCAGTGTTGGGTGTGTAAACAGTGCCAGGTGAACTTTCTGATTCATAGTCAGTTTGAGATATTTCCGATGGTGTTTGGACTCTCCTTGGTCTCCCTCGCTTTTTCTTAACTGCACAAGTTTCAATAGTGTTAGCTAATTGCATGGTGTTAGGGTTTACTGATGCACAGTCAGGACACATACTGATGCGTTGCACTGACACTTGTTGAGAAACACATGGGGAGTGGAATCCTCTGTCACAGCTGTCACACATTTCAAGTTCCACCTACACACACATGATCAAGGCAATAATTACTACAAGCTCAGGTAAAACTACCTTATGTCAAAGCTGACTAAGTGAAGCTAAAATTTGGTGACATCAGATACATGACCTATATAATACAAGACATGTAGAATAGAGAAATAACTTCAACATGTAGCACAACACAGCACCAAGCCAAGTAATAAAATATGCCAACTTTCTGATTTGTGATGGCTCCTACACTTTTTTGCTACCCTTCAATAGCTACTTCATTTTTTATTACAATGTTACTTGAGATTTCTATTTTCAATTTGTCATTTCTATCTTTGTTCAAAGTACATTAATATCTCAGCTTTTATTAATATTTAATAATTGAACTGAATTTGGTTGAAAATTGCCCAAACCTTTACAGGAGTTTCATGTAGAGGGGTGTATAGTGTTTTATCAGGCTGTATTGTGGTGTATGGTTGGATACTACACTTTGTGCTGTTACATGAAGTTGCTATAGACCCTCACCAGTTGTTATATAGTGTTCTCCTTCCATTTAGGACCACACACCTGGTAAATTGACTGACTGTGAGACCATTGTTCCTCAGCCTAGTGTGACAAATCGTCACAGAAGTTTTCTAATAAAGGAGGTCAGTTCAAAAATATTTGCCTGCCTTTGAAAACCAATAATATTGCCTTCTTGTCCAGAACCTTAGTGAAACCCTTGCCTTTGCTGAGTGGTAACATGTAGTTTGTGTAAGCATATTTAGTACCAAGTTAACTTAATCAATTATACTTTAATTAAACCAATTTCTCATAGTTTGACCACAGGTTTATGCAGGATCTATTCATCAAGTCTTTACCAAGCATCAATTTCTCAAACTACATGTAACAGAATTTTAACTGACAGTTGATTGATTCAGCTGATAGCTTGTTTGATGCAAAAGACAAGAAAGACATAGAATTAGAGCTTACCTCACTTTCAGCTACCTTGCATATATAACACAATTTACACTCTTTACATTGCCACAAAGAACTTTCCAACCTGGGACAGGTAGTGCTGGATAGGTTCAAACATGATCTGTGTCCTAGTTTAAACCAAATTAACAATTGAAAATTGAACAGACACAAGATAAAAAAACTTTTCCACATTTGTTATTTACACTGTACTAGATAGCGTGACAACTGCACTGCGATCGGCAGTCATCACAATGAAATTTAACTCTAAAAAGGTCACTCAATGAAATTTTGTTTCTTCATAATTGCAAATTCAATATTGCGTGTGTAAATAGTCACCAGCTGCAATTTCTTGCCGTAATTGGATAATTTCAACTTACTTACAAAACATGGTAACTTTGATGAGCAGGTTTGCCACAGAGCAGGCACACATGCTTTGGTTATAATGGCATCATGAAAAGTTTGTTGTCTCTCAGATTTTACTCTTTTTTTGCTTTTGTGAACTGCTTGGTAATGTACTATATGGTTCTAGAGGAAGACTTTGCTGCTGCTTGTTTGTACATTGCCACTGCTGTCGTCAGAGTTCACTGACAATATACCAGGTGCAAGTCTCCTCAAAATGGTCTTCTCTGAATTTCCTCCATACCTGCAGCTCTTTGTCTCTCCCCCTTTAATCAATGGAGTCGCTCTGGAACAAGCAACGGCATCTCGGCCATTTCTCAATTAGAAGTTCCTTATGTATGTCCACAGCAGTTTCTAGTTTGTTTTATATCCTCATTCATCTTTTGCATCACAAAAACCTCCTGATGGGGTCCTTCCAGGTACATGGTTGTCACTTTTTTAACAAGAAATCACTGCAAAAATTGCATCAGGTTTTGAGCATGTTGAAAGCTCCTGCCATTTCACAGTGATTTATAAATCACATTACAATTGTACTGAAATCGCAGCTGGTTTACACGCAGAATTTTGAATTTGCAATTTCAAGGTAACAGAAATTGCACTGAGTTGGGCAACAAACATCACCTGCATTGCGTTAAAAACAGGCCTCAAAAATCTTGTGCAATCATGTACATTTAATATGAGCAAGAAATACATGTCACAAAAAACCACATTGCAACTTTAAAATATTCATTTCTGATTATTCTTGGCTGCTGGTTTGACAAAAATGTATTTCAATATTCAAGGTCTACACTGTAGCTCTCTTTTGTATCATGGACTTTTTAAGAACCTTGTATGAACCTGAGATCAATTTCCAGCTGTTTTGTATGTCGGCATTTTCTTCCAATGCACTAAAAATACAGCAAGAAATTGAGCTTAGAGTGAAACTTGAAAGCCTTTACTGGAAACGATACTTGAAAACAAAATATTACAAAGTAATTCTTGTACAAGTCATGTACATGTACATTTAATTCTGCTGGAATGTTTTACATACAGCCTAAGAGATATTCTTCAGATATCTAGGAGTGTCAGGGAGCACTGAATAGAACATTTGAAGAATTTCTAGCTGCTGGATACACATTTTTACTTTGACGATTCTTACCAATTGTTTTACAATTTGAACATTGTAAGAACTCCTGATCATCCTCAAAGCCATGACAAATGACACAATCTTGTTGGTTGTCTTCTGAACCACTTCTTGTATTGAGTCGAGTGGTTCTTCTTTTTGCTGGCAATGCAGAAACAAATGTCAGTGTTTTTCAGGCTATTGAAAACAACTATCTGGTTAGTATGTCAACTTTTGTTTACAGTTTGACCACTGGGAAGCTGAAAAACTGATATTCTTTGCATTCCATGCAGGGCCACTCTACAGGCCCTCAGGTTCAAGTGCTGGCTGGGGTCATTGTGTTGTGCTCTTGAACAAATAACATTATTCTCACAGTGCCCTCTCAGCCCAAAAGCAAACCTAACAAAATGCAGCAACTCCAAGCACTGTGATGGACAATGGCATCCCACCAAGGATTCATACACTTTTTACACCAAAAATTTAGGAACACAATTTTCTGAAACAATGTTCAATTAAAGAATCTCTGATTAAAATAATAATGCCAATGGATTCTAAAGTAATACAGTTTAACAAGAACAAGAACACATCTCCACTTACTTTTTATACACTGACCTTTAGGCACTTTCTTGTTTCTCCAAGAATAACTTGATGATCTTTTACTGGGTAAAGGGTTTCCTGTTACATCACTGTTGCTGTCAGAGATTTCCACTACATCAACTTCAAAATCTGAATCATCTGATAAATCCTGGGTCACCTGTAATCATTATACCAAGGAAAACAGGAAATAAAATAACAGTAAGCCACATGCAGATGTACATATCACATGTTTGAGTTAAAATTTGATTTTGGTAGAAAACTTTCCAAAGTCAATTTGATTTTTACTTATCTTTGTGTTGTATTTGCTATCACACTGATTAGAACAAAAGAAAATTAACATCAACTGGATGCAAAACCAATTTTCTCATTGATTTTTCCTACCAATTCCATCTTACCATGCAAACAAAAAAAAACACATGCGAATAACTAAAAAAAACTGCAAGATCTAGATGGATGAATACTAAAACCAGTAAAGAACTATGACTTCAGTGTGTTCATCATACATGTCTGATGCCACTGTGAGGGTGACTTAAGGGTGATATAATTACCATAAATTCTCGAATTAGCAGCCAGGGCACTTATTTCAAATTTAGGAGAGGACGAGGGGTGCTTATTTGAGGGGGGCGCTTAACCGAGGGGGACGCTTAATCAAGGGGGGGGGGGGGGCGCTTATTTAATTTTTCTCAAATTGTGGCATGACATGATCATTTTTTTTATATACATCATCTGCACATAAACAACAACGTAAGCTGTTTATCGACATAAAAAGCTGATCCTAAACTTTAAATCGCAGCGCCATTAGCACTTGTAATTTTTTTCAAACTTAACGTGTTCACAAACTGAAACAAGGAAAAAATCTAAAACTACATGACAAAAACTAAACATCCTTTGTTGTCTCATTACTCGTCCACAAAATGGGGAGACGGGAGGGGGGGCTTATTCGAGGGGGGCGCTTATTTTAAATTTTGGCCCATAGGAGGGGCGCTTATTTGAAGGGGATGCTTATTCAAGGGTGGGAGGCACTTATTCGAGGATTTATGGTAAGTTAATATTCTGACAGGTCTCCCACATTGTGCCTGTACTTCCTTAATTTGAATAAGTTGACCCTCTGAATGGTAATATCAATCAGACCTGATGGGTCAGGAATGCCCTTAAATTCATCCACATATTTTTTGTTTTAATTGATCCTCATCTTGTTACTCCTTGCCCAGTACTGAGCAGGATAGCATCATACTAGCTTCTCCAGTGCTCATGGCAACATCTAGAGTACAGTCATCAGTCATATTTGCACATATTGCTTTGAGATCATCCAGAATGGAATTCTCACGAGCACTTATTAATCCCTTCTAAACGCTTTGTTTTTCGATATACCTCATATTGATAGTTCAATTCATACTGTTTGGTGAAATGCTTATTGGTGAATTTCTTTTAAGATTATTGGTACAGGACTGGTAAGGCTATGACTGCAAAGCTGTTGGCAAAAATAATACTCAAATCATGCTTTAATATGAATAATTACCTTGAACAAAGCATGTCTTTGAAATTTTGCATGCATTTTCCGGCTTGTAAATGCATTTCTTGGCCTGACCTTGAATGATGATGAGCAGTTCCAGAAAATATCCATCCTCTTCCCCACAGAAGGGATTAGAATTTAATTTAAAGAAATGTATGAAGCTTTATTAAAATTTTTAGAGGGATGGGGCGTCTTAGAAAAACTTCCTTCCATGGAGGAGGTATGGCTATTATCTGGAACTACACAATTGATATTCAACAAATTTTCTTTAACATTCTTTTATTCTGTCATTTTTCATTGAGAATTTTATGCTTTAAAAGTGAACAGCAGTTGCTATTTGACACTTGCACAGAGTGATTTGCATATTTTGTTTATGGAGATTTCCTTGTTTTGTTTGTTCAATTCATTAAATGAATTGAACAAACCAAATTTTGGTGAGGTGAAATGCTTGTTAGTGAATATTTTAAAGGTTATAATTGTGTTGAGTCTTAAAATGATACCGTATGTATTTTATGGGAAGCTCTTTACTTTTAGGCTTGGCTAAATCTACATTAGCTCGTGTATTCTCTTACTGTTGCTGTTTTGTTCTCCTCGTACATTTTGGTGGACGAACGTAGCCTTGGGCTAGATTGTAGAATATCAGGCCTCTCATTTGTATCTCACTGAATTTGAATGGTTCCTTTTGTTTCTATATGCTTCGTTCTTAGAAGCGTTGAGAGATGGCTCGGTATTACTATTAGCAAAGTAGTTGTAGTTAGGCAGGTCCACATCAGGACCTAGGTCTTACCAATTCTGTAAACCTGCATTATCAAATAAAGTTGTATTTAAGCTTATGTAGGTATGTAAAATCATTCATAATAAGCTTAAGTTAAGGTTATATTGAGTCTTACGTGTAGTTGTAAAAGATGTTCTCAGTTAAGATGCTATTCCCATTTCTTTGGCGCGTCTCTAGCCACTGAACTGAAAACACCTCCTTACCTTGCGTTTAGGCATGACGATTCGTGATTTAAACTTGGAAAGAAGAGCTACCGTCAAATATCTCTGAAAATATAAAACATGGTTGCCTCGAAGGTCGACGCCATCTTGGAATCGGCATACGCGCGGGAGGACCCGCGAGCGACTCATACCCAGGGTCTAATCTGCTTACCGCGTAACCTGCGATCTTCGGGAAAAGGAGAAGAAAAAGAACTTTTTCCCAATTCCCCTTCCCCCGTTCAACGAAAAAAAAACGCCTGATCGCAGGTAGCTTAGTGAAATAAATAAATATGGGTGATATTTTTTACTTGCAAAACAATTCGGAGGACAAAAAAAGAGCAGAAAATGAAACCGTCCGAAATTTTTTTGGCCTGAAGTGTAGGTTGACATGACTGACCTTTCATTCCACCGAAATTGTAAACGTCCGAAATATTTGCGGTCACGGGTAACGGACTCCTGTTAATGTTACAGTGGACTACAGTACAGTATAAAACTTAAAAGTACGTACTCTCTTGGATTAGGGGAAAGTTTTCGTTTGTTTTCTGAAAACACACTGCAGATAAATTTCATTTCCAGTCTTATTCGAGTTTTGTAGACGAAAATTTACGCAAGCTATGTTTCAGCAGTGTCCGAAATGTTTCTCCAAAATTTGTCCGAATAGAGATAAAATTATCCGCAATTTTAACGTCCGAAACTTTTTGAAAGTAGTGTATCGCATTTCCATTATCGATAGTAACCGCAACAGGCCAACGACGCTAACCTGAGCGCTATTCGTGCAACCTGAGCCGGTGATATTCAAGCTTAAGGACGTTCGCGCGAAAATTTTCAAGTCGATTTTTTTAAAATTTTTACTGCAGTCAGATAATGAGTTACTTGTGTCAGAAATGCAAAAAAAATTGTAGTTCACCGACTTCGTTTCAGAGACAAAACGTGTGGAAACTACCCTGATTTGGAAAAATTTGCGCTCGTAGTTCAGCACGGTTTACAGGGGTTTATAGTTAAAAATATCGAAGGTGAGTCAACGGAGGCAAACGATCTTAGTTATATTTTGTAGAAGTGGGTCTGTTGCGCAAATAATTCCAAATGTTACCAAGGTTTCACAAAACTTAACCCTTCAAGAGACATTTGAAACCGTCGTACAGATAAACGAAGGGCTAAAAAGAACGGAATTCAATGCAACAATTTAACAACAACAACATATTGGTATTCCTATTTATTATATAAACACCAGTGAAATACCACGATTTTTCCTTTCACTATAAAATCATATCTTCATCGCGCGCAGTGAAGATACTATTTTTGTCTTTCACACTGTGAAGATGTCATTCCTTTTTGATAACATTTTTCTTTTGTCCCTTTATCTAGCTTAAATTTGTTGATGTATGATCGAAACATCTTCGGATCTTCTTCGGTCGTCTTCGTCAATCTTCGGTAATCTTCGGAAATTTTCGGAAATGTTTGGAAAATTTTCGGAAGCGTTCGTCTGGAATTCGGAACAATTTTGCAAAATCTTCGGAAATCTTCGGAAAGTGACCGGAAATCTTCGGAAAATCGTCAAAACCGCCGCCATTAGTTTTATAACGATCACAATGAAATAAGAAATGGTTTTCGTCCTCAATTTGGTTAGAGCGGCAGTATTTACAAATCCTAAGAGATTCAGGTAATTTAGGGATATAGTGTCGTCCAGTTTCGATTCTAAGTCTGTGGTTGCCTGATCGTAGTTTAGCTACAGCTTGTCTATGCTTTAGGTTCTTTGCTTGTTCTAAATAATCAGATTTGCTTACATCCGTTCTAAATATAGAGTAGAAACTTAACTTTTTATTGGTGTGGATTAACTTGTAAATTATGCTGCATTTTGCAAAAAAAATCAAACTTCTAGTCGACAGATTTCCTTCATTTTTTCGCTGAACGTAGAAAATCGGTAGAGAAAATGATCTATCAAAAGAAAAATAGGGGTCACCGTACGTCCAAGATCGTTAAATCCAGGCAAAGCTATAGCAATGGCCATCTGCCCTATCATTGTTCATTTTATTACTTAGCGCGCGCTCTCATGCGTCCGAAACTTTTTGAAAGTTATGTTTTCCATTTCCATTATCGCTAGCTAACCACAACAACGACGCTAACCTAAGCGCCATTCAGGCTAACTTGAGTGATATTCAGGCTTAAACCTGGGTGATATTCTGGCTAACCAGGCCGGGGCGTTATTTGTATAGGTAATCATACGGTTTTTCTCGTTCAATTTGGAATTAATTTGCACTTGTGAGTTTTTCAAAAAGCTGAAATTGCACGAGCCGTTTCAGCGAGTGCAATTTCAGCTTTATGAAAAACTCACAAGTGCGAATTAATTCCAAATTGAACGAGAAAAACCGTATGATTACTTATTAACGATATAAACACGAAAAAATTTGCGTGGAGGAAGTGCCGGAAGACCTTTCTTGAAGCCATTTTTTTCTCTTTCGAGAAAACTTTTTTCAAAGTTTCCGCAAAAAACTTTCCTCATCATTTTACGTAATATCATTGGCTTCGAACATTTCATAATCCAGAATTACGGTATGTAATTTGCACTGGTGTTGCACTTTTTGCACCGGTGTTACACTTTTTGCACTGTTGATACACTTGAACTGCACTGCTCTCAGCCAATCAGAATCGAGTAATTTTTTCATGTATATTATTAAATAATAGATAAATGCACCAAATGTTTTACACCAATTATTTCTAAACCTGAGCCCGCGATATGATCACGCGACTGGGTGTCCAATATCAAAGACAAAGATGTACGCTGCAGCAAACCCCGTTTTCAATATCTGCAATATTAATATTAGCCTGCGTTGCAGCCAGACGTGTCACAAAATCCCCGGTATAGTTCCACTGCGAGGGGATGCCGATAAAGCCCATTCTAACCTCTTGTCCAGAGTCAAGCGGCTAGAGGAGCATTTGAGCAACGACACCATTCCAACTGGCCTTAGGATCGCAAGTATCCAAGTAGGCTCGATTACCAGCCGCTGTTCGGGAAAGGAACCCGCGCTCCTCCCCCAACTCTCTTCTCGGGGAGGAAGGTAGACCGGACTCGAGAAAGCACAGGAGAAAGCGGCGGAAATCGAGCCTAGTATCCAAGCCAAAGGCAGAAACGTGGAAACGCTTCAAACCAAATTCGATGAAATTGTTCACGAGGCAGAAGTCAAGATGTTGGCAGCTACGATCGAGAATCTCCGCTCTGAGATCAAAGACCATCAGGAAGCCGTCCGCACCGCTTCTATCAACGTCGATGGCACTGTAGCGCGCTGGAATTCAAGCTCCTGACAAATGACATCTCGGAGTCAAAAGCGAGCGGTCTCGATGAGGTCGCCATGGCATTTTTTGAGCAGACCACCAAATACACTGCGGTCTGGCGAGCTTCTAAAGCTCTTCAAACGGAGATCAACCCCAAGGTATCCAGAAGTGAAAAAATGGATGACAACGAGGTTTTCGTGCCTACGGAGGAGTCCATCAAAGACATCGTCCGAAACGAAGCCCTTCATGCTATGGCCACCACGAAACCACCAGATGGGAATCGCAAAGTGTCTCTCGTGGGCAAAAAAACCTGGCGGCAAACGCAGTGGCAAGCACCGAGAAGGCCAAAGATCCAGATCGAAATCAGCGAAGCGTTCTAACCAACCTCGAAACCTCGATCGTCGTCAAAAAACGCTCGAGGAAAAGGTTCCGGCCGCGTAAAATAGACAGTCGTTCTCCGAAGGAAAAATGGTTGTTTAAGATGGCTAAAAGACCGCTATTCGATTTATTACCACGAAACTCGGGAATCCATAATTTTGCATCATTGCAGCTTACTGATCGGCAGTCCAAGGTCCTTGCCCGGCGTGCCCAATCGATGAAAATCGATCATCGGAAGGCAATGGATATAATCAATATAATCAATAATAATTAATCGATTATTATCGATTATCTCAATTAATCGATGAAAATCGATACTCACAATCCTAGTCCTCGTAATTGCTATGGATTATATCGATTGTCATCGATTGTCATCGATTGTCATCGATCTTAATCGGTAACTCTTGAAAGAGGATACCTTCAATTTTCAGACTTGTTCCCGGGACTTGCTGCATATACAGCGTGATGTGATATTGACAGAGTGTGTTGTGAAAGGGTACCATGAGTGTGGGTTTACTGTAACAGCAGGTGAAACATTTTTCTTGGATAACAAAGGCCTATTAGTATTTTTATCGGCGAGCTTACTAAGCCTAAAATACGTATGCCTACTGTTCGTAGGGACTCGGGTGAGCTTATTCAATTATTGGAGAGCACGGTTTTACCCAATACCGATTGCTTTCTTGTCACGGCGGATGTCGTATCCCTGTATCCAAACGTGGATACGAAGAAAGCACTTATCGCGCCCGACCTGCTTCTCCTGGAAGCAAGAGTTCCCGAGACTCCATTGTTGATCCAGCTCGTCAGGCTAGGTTTTGATGATAATTACCTATTTTCATAATTTAATCCGGATATTTTTCATCAAGTGTGTGGTATTGCAATGGGTACGCCTTTTGCAGTTACGGTAGCTAATGCTTTTATGTTTCATCGCGGGAAGGATATTGTGGAATATTACTCCCAATACCTTACGTTGTACAAGCGTTTTATTGATGACATTTTTGCTATCTGGTATGGGTCCAAAGGTACCCTCTTGGAATTTCTAAACGCTCTCAACAGCAAAACTGATCGAATCAAACTTACTCGTGGTATTAGCGAACGTAGTATTTCTTTTCTGGATTTGTTTTTCTATAGAGATACGTCTTCGATCGTGCTGCAATTTTCCACCTTTCAAAAGCCTCTTAACAAATATCTTTGAGTCGTTTCACCCTTCTAGCAATAAGAAAGCCTTCATCAAAGGGGAACGTATGAGGTATGCTAGTAACAGTTCTTCCTTTAATTCATTTTATGGAACTAGGGAAAAGTTCTGGAAGCGACTACGAGTTAGGGGGTATCCATTCAGCTTTCTGCTTCCATTGTTCCGTGAAATACGATACAGTGACGAAAGAAATGGCTTTCCAAGAAACCTAAGAACTATTGTCTTTGAGACTACCTTCAACTGTAGTCACGCACGTATCAAGAGTGTTATTAGCACTATCTTACCAGAATTAGATTGTACTGTATGTTACAAGAAAACTGCGACATGAGCTAATCTCCGTAATTAAGTAGTTTTTGGGGCCCACAGTTTTAGCTAAAACTGTGGGCCCCAAAATTATATTACGCACAAAATATATCACACCTTGCCGAAATTTACTGCCTGTTTCCTGGACGCATTACCGCGGAGTTTGTCATTCATATCTGTATATCCTTAGGTGTGTTCTTACGAAAAGTAAACTCTAGTATGAGCTTGGTATATATGCAGGCGCGTCGTGTTGTATTGTTAAACTTCCTGACGAAGTGTGCATTAGTCACACGAAACGAGTAGGAGAAGTAAAGAAGTTATACAACTACA
Source organism: Orbicella faveolata (assembly GCF_042242905.1). Taxonomy (NCBI): domain Eukaryota; kingdom Metazoa; phylum Cnidaria; class Anthozoa; order Scleractinia; family Merulinidae; genus Orbicella; species Orbicella faveolata. The sequence goes on from NW_028301553.1 coordinate 18,032,550, forward strand.
GTTCGCAGAGTGTTGCTCAGTAAGTTTCAGTAGTTAAGTTTTTATTAAATTGACTATACCGGCGATTTAGACTGTCTGCGACAAAGGCTACAATATTATAAGTTTCTTTATGGATGGGTGAAAGTAATCAAACAAACTTGGTCGGAACTTGGTCCGGTATGGCTAAATTATACAACCATACAATGGCGCTGTCCAAGACATTCATCTTGCACTATATGTCCTTGAAATTAGGGACGTTTAGAGTGCGTTGCCTAGAATCTGATTTACATTTAAAAAACTACGAAACAATCACCTACTTTCCTTCTTTGAGATTAATGAACTCTTGCTGAGCCACATTAAGAAGGAGAACTTCATTACCCTGAAGTTCTCAGCTTGCATATTGTTTTCGGCCAGGGTTTTCGGTTTCACTGCCGCCTAGACTTGATGTTCCACCATCACACAAACGTCTTGGTCTGCGGCGCTTTCAGTGTCGTTACTAACATATGGTTCTCCTTTGTCACCAGTTGACCTCGGATAACGGTCGGCCATGTTCTTGTGGGCTCTTTTCACTAAGTTAAAGGCGTAGATTTCTTGGCTCTGCAACTCAGTCGTGGCTTTCCAACTAGAATCTAGTATTAAATCAACTTTCCTTTTACCTTCTTCTTGAACTTTCGCCTTGAATGCAGCGGATGCTGCCTCTGCCTGGATCATTTGATAATCTTCCAAAGGTTCAAACTTTCCATCGAATTTATTCATCAATTTGAGATTTTCGTATGCTGTTTTGAGCACCTCGGAAGGATTAGTTCTGTCCATTGTAGCAAAGTACAAATCTGCACGCCTCTTACCTTGCTCTTCTGCTAGCTTCTCCATGTTTCCTTTGAAAGCTTTTACCGCCGCCTCCGACTCCAATTTTTGATATTCGTAAGGTCTGGGTAGAGATCCGACCTCATATTGATAACAGCATCGATAAACCAGGAGGAAAACAAAACCGAGGGTAACGGATATTCCGAGAAACAACAGTGCAATAATTTGGGAATCTCTTCCAGCATTGGCGTAATCAGCTTCGATCTGCACTTTTTCGGCCTCATTTATTGCATTCTGTAGCTTAGCTTCCTTTGTCCCCCCAAGGACAGCACATACATAATAGTCCCGCCTCAAGAACGCCAGAATAATCCACAGGAAACCAGAGAAGGAACTTCGAAATAGCATTTGCAGAAGCGGCTTCTGACAACCCCAGCGCGGATAACAACAGCAGCAGAACCTCTTTTGGTGACTTGCTTCTTTTTCATAAAAGCAGCATCCACGAACAAACTTCCAAAAGGCATTGTCCATGAGAATTGCTACCAAGGACAAAAACACGGCTGGAACGACAATGGAACCGCCACCATATAAAGAATAGTACTGCGGTGGGCACTGGAACAAATCTTCGCTCTCTATCACCACGTCAACAACAAACACAATCAAAGTAACACTTACGTTTCTTATTGCTCCTGAATTATTCTTCAGAACTGACTGCATGGAAGTCAAAATCTTTGCAAATGACATTTTGACTTACAAGAGTGGAGTTGTTTATATCCTCCCTGTAGTTGTTATGAAATTCGTACACAGGTTTCATTGGATTTTTCGCAAATGTCGAATTCGAAAGATGAAAACGAAAGGGCTTAGCTCGCGTCATGTTTCTTTTTCGAAAAAAAAGGAAAATATTTTTTTTCAAAGTTCCTTTCGACCCTTTGCGTCAATCAATTTTCAATTTCTGGGAGAAACATTATTTTCGAAAGTTATACTGGGAGAAAACGTACGCAAATTTGGGTTTCGCTCGTTCTGAATTCGCTTTAATTGTTGTCGTCGTTAGCCTGTCGTCCACACTGATACGATACGCCCCCGCCCACACTTAGGTAATATAGCTGCAAATCAGCTGGTGTATCTTTCATGTGATGTCACATCTTACAAATTGTTAAGTCTATAAATAAACAATAAACTTGTATTGCCGTTTTGTACTGGACTGGACTTTCATGTGATGTGACTGCATTAGACTGGACTGGACTGCACTGCACTGCACTGCACTGCACTGCACTGGACTAGACTGGACTGGACTGAACTGCACTGGATAGCACTGGATTGGACTGCACTGCATTGCACTGGACTAGACTGGACTGGGTTGGACTACACTGCACTGCACTACACTGCACTGGACTGGACTGCACTGGACTGGACTGGACTGCACTGCACTGGACTGGACTAGATTGGAATGGATTGGACTGCACTGCACTGGACTGTACTGGACTGCACTGGACTGCACTGGACTGCACTGGACTGCACTGGACTGCACTGGACTGCACTGGACTGAACTGGACTGGACTGGACTGAACTGCACTGCACTGGATTGGACTGCACTGCACTGGATTGAGTGTTCCCAATAGGTTTGGCGGGATGCGGGATTTGACTTTTATTCGCGGTGATATTTGGGATTTGAGCAGAAAACAGAGGCGGGAAGCGGGAAATACAATTACGAGCGAGAGCGGGATTTTGTGTTTTTATGGGGTTGGGATGCGGGATTCGCAAGGGGAACAGAGCGGGATACAGGATTTCAATTCTTACATGACCACATAAATTGTTATTGACCAGCGCAAAAACCACAAGCTGGCAGAAACGAACCTTTTGTGCGTATAGCTGCGTCAGGTTTCAAGTAATGAATAGCAACAACTCTGTACCCTGTCAGGTTCTGTCAAACGTATCCATTATCGCTTGACCACGTTAGTATCATGAAACTGTATGAGGTCTTTGAGTCCTATTGCAATCATTTGTTTTGACCTCCGACATCAATGACATCTGTCCATTTCCAACATTTTCGACGCTTGCGTCTGCAATCTTGGCCCCCGATCCTTTTCTAGTGTTTCTAGTATTTTGACCTTTTCCAGAGCGCTTGCCTTGTTTTGGGCAGGATGGCCACACCGAATGGCGGTGATAGTGATTTACCGCACGAAGTATGCAACATTACGAACTGCGTCACCATATATTACGAAAAGGATTTGCGAGCAGGAATGCCTCCATTCGGAAAGAAAAGTTCTGAGCCCAGATTTCAAGGAAAGTGAAGACGCTGAAAGCTTTGAAAGAAACTGTCAATTGTGTTTGCGGGCCTTCTCTTGAATCTGGGATTGAACAATCATTTCTTCCACTGATACGTGGACAAAAGAAAGCAAAACAGTAAACCGTTTACAGAAAGAAACGTTATAATCATTTGTTCTTACTTATCTGCTAGCCATTGAATTCTTTTGTGATCTTTTATGCGATGCCTATTTTTAAAAAGTTTCTGTGTTAATAATTAAATTAATTATTAATTTAACAAGTTAATAATTAACGCAGAAACGTCTTTGAAAAGTGGGCGGGATCGGGATTTCCAGGCAAAAAAGGGCGGGATGGTGGGATTAGCAGGAAAAAATGGGCGGGAAAGCGGGATCTGAGAACCCTAGCTATTGTGGACCCTCTGGATTGGACTGGACGGTACGGTACTGTATTGTATTTACACGTTATGAACTTTTTATGCTCTTTATGTTTTTGTCGTGTAGGTCTACAGATTCTAAGTCGAAAAACAACAGCAAAGCATTGGTCTGATTATGTGTTTCACGGCTTCTCTGAGTTCCCCTAGCTTCCAACAGTAAAGAATCGGGTTTAACAGGAGCCATAATCGGGGACGGAGACCGTAAGTCTCGGGATTCGCGCGCACGTATGATATGGACCAATTTTTCTATTTTTAGAACAAATTGCGCCATCCTGACGTCATATATCCGCGCGGATTCACGCACATGTCAGGGGCTCTCGCGTGGATGTTGTCACGTTGCGTGATCAAATAGTGAGAGTTGAGAGATTCTCTTGGTATTTTTCACAGCGATGGCAGGGAATAAGGCAGGAACTAAGAACCAGGGCGCTTATATGTAGTTTATGCTCTGAGCTAACGGAAAAGGTGGGTTTTTCAGGGTCGAAAACAAGACTTCAGTCTCGCGCTGGGAATGAATAATAAGATCTGCTCATGCTAGTTATAAGCTTACGCGTATGTTTTTGCGTTTGTTCTGACTTAAGAATATAGCAAGAAAACTCTCTACTCTGGTATCGAGTTAATTTGTGAGTTTCTCAGACAATGGTTAATCATAACCAAAACCTGTTTTGATTGTTTCTTATTGTTTCTGCTTGTTTGGTGAGTTTGCAAAAGTTTTTGAAAGGAAAGTCTGACGCGTACAATTAGCTAATTTGCATAGTGCTGCTCGTGAACTTTCAAGCCCGAGTCGGTGTTTTCAATTGTCAACAAATCTTGACAAAGATTTCTTTCGTTATCTTTTGTGCTGAGATGCTGCAACAAATTTCACGAACGCAAAAAAGGCTACTAACCTCATTTGTGTTTCTTCAACATAAGCATAGTGAAGTTGTGCACTGCGAAAATGAAAATAGACAAGAAATCTTGATAACTCGATCAACAAACTCGAAATCGTTATTCCAAGTTGATTAAAGAAAGCGTCATCGTAACTTTGCTGATTATTTCTGCTTTATTCACATATTTTCAGCTTAGCTTTTAATATGTTCTCAAACATTTATCAATCTTAAACATCTTTAAAAACTATAGAGCTATTGTTTGAGTTCGATGTACGCTTTCACACGAAAGTGCGGCGGAAGTACAATTTGTCATGTTTACTGACTGTACAAGTCACGCAACGGCGGGCGCTCTCATTCATCGACAACAGAGAATTTACTGGATTTTTACACGAATAAAACTGAGCAGTATCTATGGACGTAAAGTTATTAAGCCTTGATGAAACATCAAGCGTTGCTTACAATTCAAGCGAAACTCAAACTAGCAATTATTTTGTTTTACTTTTCGGTCGCGATAGACTGACAAATTCCTCGCAAGCGTGTGGCAAGAGGAGCTAGGAAACTATGAAGTCCTGAAGCTCTGCTATATCTAAATATATCCAGCTAGTTTTTTTGCTATGTAATGGAAAAGCTGTTAATCTTCAACATATGTGAAATTTAAATACTTAAGCAAAATTCCAACAGACGTAAACGCGTTGAGTTGTGGGCCAAAAACATGAAAAATTTCGGGAATTTCGGACGCCATTTCCCCCGCGCGACATCCGCAAAAATCCTCGCAGCATGTACGCGCGTGTGCCGCAGGTGATGGCGCAATTTGTTCTAAAAATAGAATTATTGTCCCTTATTATATGGCAAGCTCCGCGAGCGGGCAAGATGAATCAAATCCTGCGCTGTGATTGGCTACCCGAGCGGGCAAGATGGAGCTATCTTGCCCGCTCGGGACTACCCGCCGTGTCCCGCAAGAAAAATTTCCCCGAAAGCCATATAATAAATCCTTTATTGACCAAGCTTGTTCGGTCAAGATGGCTGGATATTGGCCTCGTTCTTTTTTTGCGAGTTTATGGACCTCGACTCCGTCTCGGTCCATAAACTCGCAAAAAAAGAACTTGGCCAATATCCAGCCATCTTGACCTCACACTTGGTCAATAACCCATATATATCATGGGGACAACCCCAATACTTGAAATGGCGCGCGCTTACGGTCTCCGTCCCCGATTATGGCTCCTGGTTAAAGTAAACTAAAGTTAGTGTATAAATCCAAGCGTGATAAACAGTTGAAGATAGTCCATTGTTAGTCCACAAAGCCACAATTACACTATAGGGTAGATAACAAGCGACCAGCGTCAGCTGCAGCTATATTGCACTTCGGACACCACCTTTCTTTATCGCGCTATGCTCAGTTGATTTATTTGGTTTGGTTGTTGAGCATGGCCTTGAACTTGATTTTGATGTTAAAGGAGGGTGAAGAAAATCTTTGTGTAAGAGAAGATCGAGGCAACTAGACACAGTGATATAACTGAAATACAGTACCATAAGCTGATAACGGGATTCCAAAACCACATCGCTGAAAAGACAGTGGACACAACCCAAATGGTAATTACGATCAGGTAGGCACACTTTGATACTTGTCTGTATCTCAATCCCAACAACAGGGCGAGCAGTCTGTCCACGCATATTGCAGTCAGTGTCAACAGAGACACTCCACACAAATTAGATCCTGTTAGAACAAATAGTTCTAATGCTCATTCACTTCAGACATCCAGTAGCTTACAGCGAGAGGCTATGAAGTAAGAACAACGGAGAGATTAGTTGTTGCAAGGCTGTGAAGCCAGATTTTCGAAGGCGGATGAAGGGAATACTCCTTATGAAGAGAAATTCGGATCAGAGCATTCCCAAGAAATGCTGCAAGCGACAGAAAAGAGTTTAAAACTGAATGAAATGCAAAGAGGCATGCGTCCTGCGAGCCAGCAACTTTAATATAGTCAATGTTATCCTAAATGGATGGACTTCATGAATGTAGGTTACAATGTAATGACAAATCTTGTTTTGTAAACTTGCTCTTATTCGTGGCAGGCTAATTTGCGCGTCTGCGAGCCCGAGCCTCGAGCCTCGAGCCGCGAGTCTCTTTTTGCCAGCCCCGAAAGATTCTAGCCAAAAAAGTCCAAAAAAGGGCATAACGTCGGTCATATAGAGCGATCATGTGACATGCAACTAAACATTCTCCCATTATTGTTCCTACATAAGCTAAGCTTAAATTTTTTGTCCTTTTAGAAACTGAACAAAATACTTAGAAATAAAGAAGGTCGGTTTATTTGTCGCAACATGCACCCGTTGCTGGGCGGATGGGTTTTATCTCCAAACTTTGAAATTGTTCGAAACATAAGCGGTCATCCAGTCGTTCAATTTTGCCGGGAAACCATTTTTCAGGCAAATTAAGAGTCTGATTGCCCGAGCGAGGGAAAAAACAACTGACAAATGGCAGCCAATAAATACATTGAGATGAATCTTTCGTGACAGTTCTAGATTTATGTTTTTGATATATCATCTTGATAATTACCTAAAATTCGCCTCACTTGAACGTTTACCCTGTAATTTGGATATCAGTCAAACTACATAATCAACATTTCGATACGAAAATTTAGGAGAGAATCACAAAATTTCATTTATATCTGATTCTATAATAGCTTATAATCTGACCTGCAAAATCCGGTCGATGAAGTTACATTTACAGACGGAAAATTACTTGCGCGGAATTTCACGGACGAAAGAAAATCGAAAGTTTTTTGCTGTGCCTGCTAAGTGTAGCATTGGTATACTGAGTAAAAAGTTAACGTAAAATTAAAACAAAAATAAAAGTCAGTGGCTCGTAAAAATGGACTCGCAGCTCCGGCTCGGAGGCTCGCACATTAGTTACTCTCCTGATATTCTACGCCCCAAAAAGTGGAAAACCCAAGCAAAAAATAAATTGAATTGTTATCTCAGGAAAAGCTAAGCAGCAATGTTTTAAAAGATAATTTTTAATTGGTCAGTTTATCATAGCGATGACGACAGTTGGGTAACAGTTTTGCTAAACTTAAGGTGACTGGCAACAGTTTACACAATCATTGTATATCTGATTGATTTTCCTTACCAGTATGAAATGTAGAGAAGCTGCTTCTTGCATGTTTCATTTTGTTATTTATTTATTTATTTGTTTATATATTTATTTGTATTTTTGTTTGGTCGGTTGGATATATCTGCCCCCCGCCCCTACCCTTTTCAATTGGTGTTACGGTTTAGCCCAGGCTACACTCGTGTGAAGTTTGGTTCGCGCAGTGACCCAGAGAAGGAGCTGATCCGACGATTAGCGTTCTATCCTCACGGACCATTATTCGCATTCCAATCAGGCCGCTATCTTACTAGGTCAGCGGTTTTTAACCTTCTCAGGGATCCTACGTTGGCAGCGTTTATCGTATGCGGTCCCTTGCAGTTTCTGGTTTCTCATTTATTTTCGGACCGTAGGTCTTTTCAGATGCGATACCCTGCGTTTTTTAAGCATGGTACTGGCCATGCGGTTGAATGTTTAAATGTTTAGGCTGGCCTTGTCTAGTCACATTTATTCTTTTGCTTTTCGAGACACCAATCTTGACGCTTTGTCTCCTTGCGCCCCGAAACACGTGATGTGGCAATGCGTGTTTCGCGGCGCAAGTGAGTTCAAAGTACGGAACTTGATATAGTGCACGGGTCATTTTGCAATTTATGTGCGTTGGCTTTTGGGCTGGCGTTACATATCTTCGCTACACAGTGCTGACGAGCCCCAAGAAGGGCGAAACAGCTGTCCACTGTTGCGATCCTACTTTATCGGTTCTTGTCATGTCGGTGTCTCGAAACGTTTTTCACGTAGTATCAGCCTTGCAGTCTATTGCTTGTCTTCAGGGATGCAGCCCATTACGCCGGTCTCCGTTATCCCTCATGGGTCATAGTTTTTGCATCGGTGCTGCCTCTACAGCAGCTGCTGCTGGTTTGCCAGACTGGCCAGCGTTTCCTTCTATTAATTTTGTGCCTTGTTTGCTTGGGGGGATACCTGCTTCGTAGGTATTAGTGTCGGTTAAGTCTCGCAGTGATTCCCCAAGCTTTGTTTTTCGCTAATTAGTGGCGCTAGATTGCTCCCGTTTCAGCGTTGTGCCTAATTCGATCCAGGACGTGCTGACGGTGACGGCTCGTAGTGTTGGAGATATAGTAGGCTTGAGCAAGCCATAAATGTGTACACTTTAGCACGATGCTGGCCGGAGGTTTCGGCTCGTAGTGCCGTTTAGAGTTAGCCTTTGCCCTTTTTCCGACTTGTCTGATCCAGCGGGGGTTTTACCGTCCGGGAGCTAAGTTAGGCTTTGGTCACGCAATGGGAGTTCACCTGTCACGTCTATCGCGGAACCGTGATCCCCCTTTACGCCATTTATTATTGTGTGGTTTTTGCGTTCGTTTATTATAAACGTGTGAACATAACTCTCTAGGAACTACAACATTTGTCGTGGAAAAAACCGCAAAAATCCCCAAAATTGGAACCCACTTACTTACTCACCCGATGACATAATGGTGACTGGCTATTGGCTAAAGCCAGTAACCACAAAAATGTAAATACAGTGGAACCTCGCTTTAACACCTCTATATAACGAAGTCCTCGGTATAATGAATGATTTTCCTGGCCCCAATAATAGTAAAATATTTAACAATTAGACCCGTCGGCCCGCAAGGGCTACGGGTCAATAGCCCATGAGGCGAAGCCGAATGAGCTATTGACCCGTGGCCCTTGAGGGCGAAGCGTCTAATTGTTTTAGTATCACCCAACTAGTCGGACAGAAAAGGCAATAATAAAGTTAGCAAATGCAAGTTGAAGAAATATTTATTTGGGAATAAAACGAAAGAAAGCGTCACGCTCGATGGCGCCAATTTCGCTACTCGATGACTATTACTAATAGTCCCCTAGTAGCGTAGCCAATCAAAATGCAGGATTTGCATTAGTCCACAAGTTGGGTGATACTAAATTATAATATATAATGAGACCTCGATAAAACGAAACCTTGGCCCTTCGTATGACGTCAGCATAGGTAAAGCCATGCAGTCTAAATTGACGAACAGCATCATGGGAGAACATTTTGGCGCCAAAAAAAGAAAAGACAAAATGGCGGACGTTGTTTGCAACGATCAAGCTTCAGAGCAGGGAAGCGAACAGACGATGGACATGGAACATCCAAATACAGCAGCCGAGTCTAGAACAGCTCGGCTAATGATTACAAAAATAGTAAATGAAAACTTTAAGTCCTACGCGGGAACTCAAGAATTGGGGCCATTTCATAAGGTATTAGAGTTTACGTTATCTTGGGACATTTGTCACTACGCTCACAAGCTTGCGTAAGTTGAGCGTGATGTGATTACCAGCTAATGCGAGTTTGAAGGTTTTTGTAGGGAAGAAGCGCTTCGACGGGAATCAAATTTGGTTGATAGATTTGGTTGAATTGCCCTAAAAGAAAACAGGACGTTCTTGTTATAAAATTGTCCATCCTGTTTACAGTCGAACTCTGCTCGTTGAAAGAATCATCTATCAAGTAAATTTAAGGCTGAAATGAACTAATATTACTTAATCTAACACAATGTATTCTAAAAGCTCTCGTAAACGACCACCCTTGATTAATTCAGCCCAGTGCGTAGCCACTTCTAGTAAGCAACCATCTCTAATGAGCGGTTAAAAACTCTGAAAACCCAATTAACCCAACCAATATAGCACAGTTTACCCCCAGTAGAACACAACGTACATGTAGGTGGTTGTAAAGATTAGTTGATTCTCAAATATCTGTTGCGAATATTTTGTTTTTCAGAACTTCTCTTCCATTGTTGGCCCCAACGGCAGTGGAAAATCCAACGTCATTGATGCTATGTTGTTTGTATTTGGTTACCGCTCAAAAATGATTCGAACAAAGAAAGTTTCTCAATTGATACACAACTCTGAAAACCATCAAAATGTCCAGAGCTGCGCAGTGTCAGTGCATTTTCAGAAAATAATTGATTTGGTAAGTTGCATGATAAACTACATTTTAAACAATTAGACTGTGGAAGTAGCTTAAAAAGAAAATCTCTGGAGATCACATATTTCTTTCACCCCAAAGATCCTCGATGGCCCTGACATTGCAAAGAATTGTTGAGTAAAGCAGGACTCAACGTTACGACCTACAGGTTGCGTAATCAATATGACGGTATTTGATTCAATGGTAGCAGCTTTTCACACTTGGTCGGCCTGGTCACTAAGAAATTTAATTGATTTTCTTAGTCATCTAATGAATGAAATGAATGTTGAATACTGTACAAAATGCAGTCTTACCTACTTGTAATTACTAAATTAGAATATTTAAATCATGTGTACTAAAGACATCCGCGGCTGAATGTTGATCAATACCCTGAATCAATACCCTGATCGACCCTTGACTGTCACTCCATCGACAACCTATCAACATCTCAGTCGACAGTTGATCAAGAATCAACTAATTTTCTATCGATGCATGAGTCAGTCAGTCAACACTCAGTCGACTATCAACTGACTGTTGATAAAGTGTTGATCGAGTGTCCACTGAGTATCTATGGGGATTTTGATAGAGTATTGATCAAGATGTCGATCGAAGGTGTTGATTGAGGGTATCTATTGACACTCGACTGTGGATCCCTTTAGTATACACGATCAAAATATTCTTCATTATTTTTGTCTTTAGAGTTTTTAAAATTGTTTTTCTTGTAGTTATTTTAACTGCTGTTGTTGAGCTAGAATGGTTTAACTTAAGTATCTTCATGTAATATATCAAGCACAAAGGACTGATGGAATGTGTCTGACCACGTTAACCATTTCCAAACACTCTTATGATGAGTAGCAGATTATTTTTGACAAACTTGGAGTTGTGGGGAAATATGGTCAAGCATGGTCTTGAATGTTCAATATATCCTTTCAATTGAAACTAATAATAAGGAGAAAACAGAGAAATAAAAATATCCAAACACCATCTTGGTCATGATTTCATTTGAATTATTAACAGGTTTGAGAAGTGGTTAGGCAAAATGAAGCATTTCTGCTAACCCTAAGACCTGCCAGATATACAGGTATAAGCAGAAGGTATATTCTGATTGGCTTACTTGTCCTTGCTTAATTGGAGACATACAGTAAAAGCTACTTAGTAGTTGAGGTAGGGGAGAATAAGTTTGCCATGCAAGACATTTGCGTCATGGGTGGTGATGGTCATTTCAGATAAAAACCCAGAAAAATATATTGATCTGCTCCATGATGCTTGCAACTTCTAAAGAATAATATTGTTAGGAGGCTTGATAGCAGGAACAAAAATAAAGGCATCTGTGCTTGAGTGTCGATCAATACCCTCGATCCACTTATGGCCAGGCTTGAAAGCTAATGAGATGCATGCTCCTTATAAATGAGAAGCATCACAAATTGTCATTTTTATATTACTTCATATTTGACATTGTTATGTGTGTTTTGGTGACCTTTTTTAACAAACTAGGACACTTAGTGATGCTTATCATAAGGAGCATGCACCTCATTAGCGTACATTTCTGGACTTGGTCGACACTCAATTGACACTTTATCAACGGTCGGTCAATAGTTGGCTGAGTGTTGACCGACTCATATGTATCGATTGAAAATTAGTCAGCTGTCGACCAACTGTTGACTGAAATGCCAAAGGAGTGTTGATCGAGTGTCAACCAAGGTGATGATCAAGTGTCAATCAAGGGCATTGATCGAGGGTATTGATCGACACTTGACTGCGGATACCTTTTGTACACATGATCCCCTCAGTGAACTAATGAATGAATTAGCACAGCAACAGTAAGAAGCAAAGAACCTGTCAACAACGAGATACGGCAGGGTGTTCATTAGGCATCGGGGATCGGAGAATTCTCCGGCTACTACGTAGAATTCTCCGGCTAAATTTCAAAGGCCTGTAGCCATTTTTTTATTTTTAAAAAATCATTCTCCTGTTACTTTACGCTACTCTCCTGCTATTTCAAATATTAACGAAAACCCTGGATACGGTAATGTTTCTTTCTTTTTTCTACATTTTAGATTTAACCATCATTCTCTCTTTTTGTTCTACAGCCAGGAGATGACTATGAAGTTGTGGCAGGAAGTCAATTTACTGTGTCACGCACAGCACGCAAAGACAATAGTTCTGACTATTATGTTAATTGCCGCAAAGTCCCATTTAAGGAGGTGGCTAAACTTCTTAAAGATTGTGGCATTGATTTAGATCACAACAGATTTCTCATTTTACAGGTTAGTTAATTGAAATTATTCGTAAAATTAAAACATTACAATAATATTTATATAACTGAACTTCAACTAAAGCCACATATATATTCTTTAACTGGAGATGTTAGATGTTTTGCAATTAATATTCATACTTTGTACTATTCAAAATTATTTTATAATCACTCATAGATGTTTAGCATAGAGGGCCACTAGTTTATCAGTTCATGCTGTCGTGTGTCACCCTCTCGAATTATTATCATTATTATTAAATTATTGTTATTAATGGCACATGATAGTTGAAGAAATCAATTTCTACCTTAACTATTATCAATTATCATTCACACAGTCAAATAAAGTTCTTCACAGTTGAATATACTCTCCCTCAAGTGTGCTGTAGCTTCTATTCTTATGTTCCTGCCATATAAATTGTACATAGTTACCTAAGTGTAACATGAGAAATATGGGTTATTGACCAAGTGTGAGGCCAAGATGGCTGGATATTGGCCAAGTTCTTTTTTTGCGTGTTTATGGACCGAGACGGAGTCGAGGTCCATAAACTCGCAAAAAAAGAACGAGGCCGATATCCAGCCATCTTGGCCGAACAAGCTTGGTCAATAAAGGATTTATTATGTTGCTTTCGGGGAAATTTTTCTCGCGGGACACGACGAGTAGTCCCGAGCGGGCAAGATAGCTCCATCTTGCCCGCTCGGGTAGCCAATCACAGCGCAGGATTTGACTCATCTTGCCCGCTCGCGGAGCTAGCCATATAATAAGAGGAGGTACTGGCCACAACATGTTTCTACTTCCTTGATTTGATTTGGGAGTGCAGTGCATTTTCATTTCACTTTCATCCCAATATTTCCACATTTTTGTGGTTTTTGTCCAAATTATTTATTTGAACCTTGTTTAGCCATTGTGAATGGAAAAGCACACACCCACTTTTTTTTTGGTGGGGGGGGGGGGGGGGGGGGGGAGAGACCAGCAGTCATAATCTTCAGCCCCAGCCACACATACACTCTTTACAACAGGAGCAGTTCTGCAATGTCAGGATACATTCTTAATTTGGGTAGAACCTCACTGGCAGTGTTTCCGCCAGAGCGCGCCATTGCGGGAATCCCACGTTACAATTAGAGATGGTCCCTAGAAAAACGAAAAAAGGGCCAATTTGGCCCTTTCCTTTTACAATACTGCAGGCTTAATCACAGGCATAATAATTTAAAAGCCATCCCAGGGCTGGAAATTGTGATCGATATGGTTGCCAATGCAACATTCATCCTTGGCGACCAAACATTCCGGTTTAGTCACCATAGTACGGCATAATGGCGACTACATTTCTCTGTGTTGATGATCAATAACGGTTATTTTGTCACACATTATGTCCTTATAGAAAATCATATTGAAAGATCTTTGTTTCTAAAACATTCAACATAAGAAAAGAAGTCAATCTGTACTTTTACTTTGCTGTATTGATTCTCTCATATCGGAAAACTTCCAAATGGCTGACCCTTGATCATTGACTACGTCATGTAGGCCTAAGGATTGTTCTCTTGTAATGCACGGATCCTTCATACTAGTATCTGATTCAAAAGAAACTTTATTGAGTAGAAACCCTTCAAAAAGCACTTACTATTAAATTTTATCATAGATCCTAATAAACTGCCTTATTTTCCTTGGTACCCTGATGCATTTTTTCCTTCTGTAGCTTTCAGTTTATTGGCCCCTTTCCTAGAAAATTGGCTCCTAAAAAAGATCTTCAGGAGCCACTTTGGCCCTCAAGTAAAATTTTCTGGCTGAAACACTGCACTGGCACATAATGGCCCAATGGCTTGGAGCCTAGGAAAATTGAAAACAAAACAAAACAAAACAAAACAATTACTGAAGAGCTTCAAATCAGAACTGAGAAGATGAATCAGGTTGTGAAAATCAACTTCTTGAAGGGAGCTTGCTCTATCAACAATAAACATTGAGACATTTTATACCATAAATTTCATACATGTTAATTGAGAGATTTGATTGTAGCTGTTATCAAATCAATTTACTTAGAAATAGTTTATCTTCATCTTTACGCCATTTAACCCAGTGACGAGCAGTGGCCTTTGCTCCACTTCTGACATCATCACCTTTGACCAAAATTGGCATCATCTATACTCAAGTTCTGCAGGAGGAAAAGATTCTTCCAGTGATACCCAGTTCAGAGTGATTGATCAGCTCAATGGAGCCTGAAATATGCATGAAAATGCTCAGAAATTTGACTGAAAAACCCGGAGCAAAATTTCCTGCCACAACACTTAACTACTCTGTGGTAAAAATTGTCCATCTTGATGATGCTTTCTCAGAATTTTTTGAACCGGAAGCAAGTCCAGTAGAAGGTCAATCACTGCAGCAAAAAGATAAGAAAAGGAGAAAAAGGAAAGACCCCCAAAAAAAAAAAATTGAGAAAACCCCAAAGCCTAAAGACGTAGGTCACTTTCTCTCCAAATTTTGATTTCTGCGCATGCTAGAGCAGCAATAACATAAAACGCAATGCTAGTGGAAAGAAAGGCATGCAGTCATGTTGCAAATGCCTTTCGGAGTAGATTGGAGCTAATTTCATTTTGGCTCATATCCAAGTCTCCAAACTATCCAAAAAATGTGTTTTTGGCAAAAAGCTGCGGGAGTCAATGGGTTAAATAGTGTAGATACATTCATATACATGTATGTAGATATGTTTGTACGTATGTATGTATGCAGTGAATTATTGAAATTATAATTTCATTTTCTAAAATTATGTATAATTTCACATTTGTTTCTGTTGTCTTCATTATGACCAATACAACTGCATGTAAGTACCACAGAAGGATGTTTGTTGTTCAACAAATCTCTAACTATTGCTCAGGGCAGTAGACTGGTATAAAACCAATTGGTAAACTGCAGGTCCCATAGTCTACATGTTCATTACTGTCAATCTTTGACAGAATAATTTCCATTCACCCTGCCATATTTCTGTCATCAGGGAGAAGTTGAACAGATATCCATGATGAAACCGAAAGCGCAATCTGAGCATGAAGAAGGCATGCTGGAGTATCTAGAAGACATTGTTGGATCAAGTCGCTTCAAAGAGCCAATTGAACAGTTAACTAACGAGGTTGAAAACTTAAATGAAGCTCGAGGAGAAAAGGTAAGCAAGACAAGTAATATCCACCTGATACTACATGTACTAACCATGCATTGTTGAATTTGCGCATTTGTGGTATTTTACTGTATTTTGTGAATGGGATGTTTTTGCTTACCTTCTTCTCTCGCTCTCAATGTTGAAAATTAGTACCTGCAATTTCTCCTGTGTTGAAACATTGTTATTGGGTGGAAACAATGCTTTTACAAAGTTCAGTTGTAAATCTGGAAGTGGGAACCATCCCGAGAAGCAGCCACTAACTGTTACCTTCACATGCTGAAATATATCAGCATACCAAGAGGGAGGGAGGAGTGGGAGCAAGATTCTGTAAAGATTCACTAGCATGAGCTGTGAAATGATCTGCAAAGATCAGCCAACTGAACAGAACATGTAGTGTAGTAGTGTAGTGAAATGCAAGGGCCTTGTGAATCCCCTGACAGCGGCCCCACAGATCACATACCACCAAGGGGCAGACTGCTGGCTGCATTGGTTTAAGTTTAACTTTGCCTATTATAAAATGATATTTAGCTACATTTAAACTCATCACAAAAAGATGAGCTTGAAAACTGGTGACTAAAAGGTTAGCAGGGTGCCAAATACAATATGCAGAAGGAGGCCTTGGAAGTGGGAACCAGCCAATGGAAACCTTTCTCCAGGTGCTTGGACAATGGAGGGACTTTCCAGCAATATGACCTGGTTCCTCCAATCCCCCCAAAAACGTGAAGGACCAACAATCTGATGACTATCAATAGTGAATAGCAACAGCACGCACCTGATGAGGCAGATGGCTAGATATTGCTGCAGGTCCCAAGAAACTGTCCTGGGGCACCATGCAATGGAAGCAGGAGTAAATGCTAAGAGGCACTGCAGGTGACCGGGACAGGTCCTTTTTGCCAGCTTTAAGGAGAGCGGCGCTTAAGACTCGGATGGAGAACTGATGTAGAGCTGAGTTGCAGTGCTGGGCCAGTGGACCATAGCTGAAACTCCACTGCGAGTGGCAGTGGTGGCACCCCTGATGTAGATGCTGTGGCTGGATAAGGTTCTGGTCAAGGAGAACTGCTGATCCCCAAGATAACCCCAAACGCCAATCGTCTGGTAACCATAGTGTATAGCGACAGCACACACCTGAAGAGGCAGATGGCCAGATGTTACTGCAGGTCCTGGGTAACTCTACTGGGGCTCCATTCTACAGAAGCAGGAGATAAGTGCTAAGAGGCACTCCCAGTGACAAGGACAGATCCTGTATGCAAGCTATGAGGAGAGCACTGCTAGTTACACGGATGGAGTTTTGATGTAGAACTGATCAATAGGCAGTGCACCTACACATTTTATATCACAATTGGAAGTTGACAATGGCCTGCCCTTCTTGCAATGTATGTAGCCATGAGCCGCACACACCCACTTGCCCTGGTAGCCATCACAGTGAACCATTTGTTCATTGGAAATAATATTTGTAAAAACAAAGACATTAAAACCTAGAACCAACTGACTTGTATGTGCCAATAATATTATTACAGTATACACTGTATGTGTATGCTCTCAGACTATTGGCCTCTTTGTTTCACTGAGTACCCTATTCCATCATCACCTTCAAATATACTTGCAGCCTTGAAAATCCAGTTGAAAGTGGTTAATAAAGGACGTGATACATTTAACTTTAGCTGAACAGAGTGAAAGCTGTAGAAAAAGAGAAAGATGAACTTGAGGGATCCAAGAATGAAGCTGTGGAATATCTCAGCATGGAGAATGCCATTACAAAACAAAGAAATGTCTTATTTCAGAGATACATGTAAGTGATTTAGTTTTGTTTCAGACCAATATTATTATTTGATGGGTTATAGTGCCTTGAAAAGGTGAAAAGACTGAAAAGGTGGTAAGACTGAAATTAAATCACCAATTTGGCTGAAATTTGGAAAAAATGTTGGGTTTCATGGATAAGTAGCTGTGCAAATTATATCAGGTAAAACTAAGATATACATTCAAGTTTTATTTCACAGGTTAAGGATGCCCTGCAAAAATGGGAAATTCACACTACAGATATGATCTGAGTTTGGTTGCACAGTTATAATTTTAAGAAGAATAGCCATGTATTAAAGTTTAATCTGATGTAGAATATTTCACACTGACCAGATGCAAAGGAGAATAACAAAAATGCTTGAATTTAGTTCTTCCTTATCTATGTTAAATGATAATGTACTCTTTATAGGAGTAAAAAAATCTCTAGTTATTTTATCAAAATTCACTTTCACGTAATTGTTGTTTATGTTAATGTGACACGAAATCTGCAGGAACCTGGAATAACGGAGAATGCTAGAACATCAGAGGTTTTAATAAGTGGCTTTAATAGGAGCCTATCTTCCCTGAAATTACATTTTATAACTCTATAGTAGCAATTTAACTTCCTGTCTACCTTTTCAAGCCATTTGCTTAGAAACTTAATATTCTATAACCCTGGATCTTCTCAATCCTGTAATGCCTAGTGGCACATGTGGATTCAAACTCCTTAATGACTTCTAAAGCTAAAACAAAGGAAATCATTATGTGATCTTAGTTTGGATATTGGATCTCAGACTGCAATTTTACAATTTTTATTATCCCAGTTTTCTTCTTGGTTTAATGTCAGTTTTGAAGATATATCAAAATTTCAACCCAGAGTTTCATCATACTTCCAAGCATCTCAATTAAGCTTGTCAACAAACACTCCACTGCACATTTTTGTATTTTTGGCCACCTTTTCACTGTTTGGAAATGTGATCAAACAATAATTATTTCTTTTTTGATGTACACTTTTTGAAACCACTAAATAATGAGGTCTGAAACTCAACAAATTATAGTCTTTTGAGCATTTTCAGAGCTATATTTTATGGGCTCCTGGTGATATGCAATGGAAGATTTTCATTCAAGTGTAACAAAAGATAGAAACTAAATGTAATAATATTCCATAGATTTGTTGAAAATCTGTAAAATGGAGAAGACAGTTTTTTTTCCAAGAGACACAGGCATACTCAGAAAAAGAAATCTGAGCTTTTCAGGTACATTTAGGTGTCAAACCTAAGACCTTCTAGTTTCTAGTCCAGATGCCCTGCCACTGAGCATGGGAGCTATGGCCAGCCATTACATTAGGCTCATGGGATAAGTATCCTGCGTCCTGCTAGGAGAGGAATCCACCCTCTCAACTGTATAATTGTTTGCTGCTGACCACTATTTGGAATCGGGAAAAAATGAGTCATACAAATATGAATTTCAGGTGTCCAAATACCAAATACCAGTCAATGGCATACATTACTTCTGGGAATTTGATTCACAGATACGAGTGCACCTTGAATGAAGAGAAGGCAGCAGAAAAGAGAGATGAAATTAAAAAGGGATTTGACGAATTAAAGAAGGAACTTGCTGATTTTACAGGTAAGTAAAAGGCAAAAGATTATGGTAGTCACTTTGAGGTTCTTGTTAACATACAACATAAGTTTCACTAACAATCTTTAGCAATACAGTCTGTTTATTGTTGAAAACAGCTCTAAATCCTTCCAGTCATAAATGTATGACTCCTATCCCCTTCAAAGGACCGTACACTGTAGGTTCAAGCATTTTGCAGGGAAAATTTTTTCCCCTTCTTTCCTTCATTTCTATATGTACATGTGTTAAAGGCATTCATTTACAAGTCCCCACTTTCCAAGTTAAACCATTTGTGGATTAGTAAAGTTTGTGATATGTTTCCAGCCTCAAGAGTCCTCATTAGCCCGAAGAGGATGAGCAAAGTTTGTGATATGTTTTGAGAGCTCAATGTCGCGACAAGGAAAAGGGAAGAAAGGAAGAAATTTGGTAACCATGATAGCAGCTGACCTTGATCCAAAATTGACCTTCTAAACTACCATAAACATCTGAAAGTAATGACCTCCTGAAAATTACATTAAAAAATTGTGGCTGCTAATAAATCCCAAAAGTACATGTAGTGAGCCCACCCCCAACCCCTTCCTCCTGTCCAAAAATAGTGGGACCATAGAATTTTCATCAAGTAACAGGAATGTACTAACCACGAACCTTTCTTCCAATAAAAATTGAAAGCTATGCATCATTTTCAATGGAAGCGTATTAAAAGGAATGTTTCATCAAATTTAAATTGAAAACTCAACCAGTGCACTGAGAATATTGTTACAGCAGACTAGGATAGCAGTGCATCATGAATTACAAACAGTTGACTGTATCTTACTTGCTTTCCTGCCACTGACAACACGGTGTAGACGTAAAGAGCCCACCAATGTGGCAGCAACATACTTAGATATAAATTGTTTTAAGAACTGTTTTGATGAATTTCTGTCTTTTATGTCATAAAAAGAGCTCAGATGTAGCAACTTTTTGCTCCCTGAAAGTTTTTACCCCTGTAAAGTAATGAACCACAAAGCCAAGGTTCCTAATTCTGAAAGTAATAAGGGTTGTTATTTTTGGAAGTGTACAGCAGTGGTACAGCTGATTATGTGGAGCATTACCAGTACTTATTTCTGTGCTGGAAAGCTCATGTGGTTGACCTTTTTTGTTATAGAGAAAAAGAAAGTTCAGATGAAGGAACACAAGAAAGCATCAAAGTAAGAGAAAACATTTACAAAAGAAAACGGTCTATTATCTTCTAGCAATGATGCAAATGACAATTAGAGGGATAGGGGTTACAATAGCAATTCCTTTTTTGTTGGCTATCATCAATTTTGTTATGGTACTGCATGCAGCTCAGCTGGTTCCTAAAACAAAGCCTGGAAAAATTCAGTAGATCATGGTGGTCTTGGGAATGAATTCTGCTCAAGGTTCAAGCCTGTAATTTTTTCCACACTTTTTAACTGCCTAAGCTCTGTGCATAAGTGTGAAAGCAGTCATATTATCTTGAGTTTATTTACCATAGAGAAATGTTGGGAGGTGCAGAGAGTACCGAACGTGGGCTTGTGATCTTGACTCAATATAATTTCTCTGTGGCCCTTTCTGGTGCATGGTCATATCATTTATCCTTATACCCCAGTGAACAGCTTAACTGCATTGCCAAGCCTTGCTTTTTAACTTCTCTTGGACAAACATTTAGAGACTATGATTATTGTACACAGGTTCTCCTGTACATATCATTACACATCCTGTCTATAGAGCTGATTGATCTTGGGCTTCATTGCAATTGTTCTCTTTTCAAAGCTGCTATATTTAACTACATCCACTCTTGTCACAAGGCACACCACCTCTATCTGTCTCAGGAACTGACCTTGCATGACTTTTCCTTGTAATCATCAACTTAATTGCTCTGGTTTGCAACTTTTGGTGTTTTTTTCTTGACTCTTGAACATAATATTGTCCAGGACTTCATCTTTCACTCTTGAGACAATCCTGAACACGGACAGTCCCATTCTGCCAGCATTTCTCAGGAGGCAAATCCTACCCACGAATGGTTCTTTTGTATATTGCTCCTGCCCAGAGCTTTTAATTTTGCCAAAGTCTGTTCTTCTACAACACCCTCACTTCATCTCCAGGGTCTGTGCACATCTTGACAGTCCTTGAATTTGAAAATCAAAATTCTAGGCCTTGAAAGTTAGTGAAAGGTACAGTGGGTCCTTGAAAACATTGAAATTTTGAGTGAAAAGGAACAAGTTGCCATATTATGGGCCTGTTTACGTGAGCCGGGCTGGCCCGGATAGCCAGGCTCCTTTGGTGTGCCAAGATGACTTTCAGCCCGGTATTACATGAGGCGAGCCAGCCTGGTTGATGGCTGATGCGATGAACTGTGAAAGACCGGAGCGAGCATGATTTTGGCAGGAAGAAGGCATTGTATTACCCGCTGTACTCTCGCTGGCTTAATAAGCCGGGCTAACTCCGCAAATGTGATTACATGGAAAAATCTCAGCGCGGTTAGCCAGGATCCCGTCACCGTGAGACCGGGATCTCACCTAATTGGGCTGGCCCAGTTGTCATGTAATCGCGAATTTGATTTTTGTTGCATTTAACAAACGTGCCGAAATCCCAGCAAACTGACATCAGCCCGGCTCATGTAATCAGGCCCTAAGTGCTGGACGAAAAAAATACCCACATCAGGGCTCAAAGTTAACTTTTTAGTCCACTTGCAAAGTTTTGCTAGTAAGAGTTTTTTCCACTAGCAAACTGGTGAGACCACTAGTGAATTCTTTCCCTTTGAAATGTCAATGACCCTGTCTGAATTAAAGATTAGAATTGGTCTCCTTTGTCGTTGTCCCGACAGCAACCACCTATCTACTTCAGCTCTGAGGTGATAATCAGCCTTTTTTTTTTGGGCCGTCAATTTTCACTCTCATCAGCATGTCCATGGTATTAGTGCCCAAAGCACAACAGCAGTTTGACTTCACTCTCTTCATTTTGGAAAATCTTCATTCAAAGCAGCAGTTGCCAAAGGATACACTGATGTTTAATGGAACACCTTCATGAACCCTTGTTCTTCTGTGGCTCAAGGTCTTCATCACCACTGGCACTCGTGTTAGAGGTTGAGGGCCCCGAGGGCCTCTTGAAGAATGAAGTTTTTTTTAACATATGTTAGGAAAATGATAACTCCAAAACCACAAGGAACGACAACAACACGCTAATGCGCAGGTGTGGCGTGGAGCCTCGGTGTAATACCGCTGGCCAGTAGCTAACAAAAATGTGCTCTTCTCAGCTCAACGTCTGCTGTTTAATTTGCCTCAGATGTCGTCTGTACATTCCTTCTTGTGTTCGAACAGTTTTCTCTAAATGTTGGGGAGACATGGATGATTCTAAGTCGCAAACATTTGCTAGTGGATATTTTTCTCACTCGCAGATTATCAAAATCACTCGCATTTTGAGAGTTTGCGAGCGTTAATTTTGAGCCCTACACATAGTGGAAGAATCAAAAAAACTACTTACACCTGGAGAAATGTGGCATGGTTCCTTAAATCTGAGCACCTAGTGTCACATTCTACTGGATTTTTGTTTCAGTGGAGGGGCCCTTGAAAAATTGGAGTCGTGTCCTGGAATGTCCATGAAAAGTCTTTGAATTTTTAGTGCAAAAAGGGTCTGAACTATGTATCTCATAAGAGATGCTACATGATGATTGATGGATATCACCAGGGCTGTTATTAAGTTTCAATTCCCCTGTAGCCGTGATCTTCAGACCTGTAACGCACTTGTTAGTTTTTGGGTAAATTGTATTGACAACATGCAAATTCACCCGTAACATCAAGGACCCATCAAACATACTCAACCATAGCAGGTGTTACAGGTTACAGTCCTTATTGAGAGCCCTGATCACAACATTACCACTTGTCAGTTTTGACTCAAAATCTTTTCATCCTTCCACAGTTTTGGAAGGACTGCATTGAACCATGATTCATAAGTTTTCAATGTTTCTTTTATGAACAGGTTAACAAGAACTCAGGGAATGATACACTTGCTAATATGCTTAAAGTGTATATGACCTGACAAATAATTTTTGTAGAAAGGCCTTTCAAATTACAGAAGAATGGCATTTTTCTTTTTGAAATATTATTTTTCATTTTCGAGATATTGATGTTTTTCTGTTATGCAAATTGGAGCAATGATGATGTCATATTGTTTGCAACTAAAAAATGGTAAAATACTGGATAAACAATTTCCATAGAAATATCGAAGCGGTGTTCTTGAAACTTGGCACCACAAATGTGCATTACAAAAGAAACAAAATGACACCCTTAGTGCTGTTGCCATAGCAACTCTTTTTGGCTCCAGTCTCTTTCTCTCAAAAAACCAAATATCCCCATTTGCAACCTCTAAAGAGAGACAAAAGGTCCTACTTGGAACAGACATAGTTCCCATATTGTCTAAACTCCCATCATTAGATTGGGTGGGGTAGATGGTTCTTGGTTTAAGACAAAAACTGGGAATTTCAGATTTTATTAAGACAGCACCAGCAGCGAAACTGTTGTTATGGCAACAGCACTAAGGGTGTCATTTTGTTTGTTTTGTGATGCACATTTGTGGTGCCAAGTTTAGAGAACACTGCTTCAATATTTCCAGAGAAATTGATTATTCAGTATTTTATCGCTTGTCAGTTGCAAACCTTATGATGTCATCACTGATCTAATTTGCATAATAGAAAAACGTCAATATCTCTAAAACGAAAAAAGATATTTCAAAAAGAAAAATGCCATTCTTTTGTATTTTGAAAGGCCTTTCAAATAAGCAGAAATTATTTTTCATGTCATATACACTTTAAAAACAGTTGTCAATTTATTTTTGTCAGGAAACATGAAGAACTTGCTAAAGTAGCTGAGGAGACCAAAAAGAACTTTGCAGCATATGAGAGAGATGACCTAAAACTTCGGGAGGTTAGTTCAGCCTTTAACCTCTTCCGCTTGCTCAGTAAACTTTGCAAGGCTAAGGTCTATGTGGTAATGTGGCAGAGACCTGGGCAAGTGGACAGATACACTGTAGTGTAATTGGTATAGTTGTTATTCTGAATGTTTGAGTTAATTCTCTCCTAGGATTATAAACACTCAAAACAAAATCACAAAAAGATGCAGAAAAACCTTGAGAAGGAAAAATGCAAGGTACAGTTTGTCATGTCTTGTTTGAAATAGCTTATATTAATTTTCAGTTGAATATAACCCAAGAGATTCTCTCAGTCATGTCGTAACAAAGTTCTTATGGTGTATTTATAAAATTCACAACATGTACAATGTACATGTATAAAGTTAAAAAATAAGACAGTTGAACCTCTCCCTAGGAAGACCTTCATATTATCGACAGTTCACTTAGTCCCAGCAAAACCAGGGGCCAGTTTCTCGGATGTCCCGAAAAGCCGTAGGAAAATCTCAAACCTTTTGACTACAGAGCTGATTTATTCACATATTCTTAACATGAAAAGATGTTCTCTTTGTGCAAGAAGTTTCAGACGTATACACCTCTCTGTTTTTAGATACAGATGAACTAAAAATGACTTTTCAGTCCTGCAAAGTTTCCTGGGCTTTTGAGAAATGGGCCTGAGAATTCAAAGGACACTCAGATCTGCCCCTTTGGTGTCTGTATTACATGTATATAGATTTGACTGTTGTGCCATTAAAACTAGTTTCATTTAACACACCATGGAATGGATTTCTTTTTTAAAATAGCTCTCTCTAAAAACTTAATATAGATATTTCCAAGGATTCAATTAATTCTTTGGGTAAAGGGTTCTATAGTTGTGAGGAAAAAGCATAGAAGCATGTTCACTTCATGCTCATGTCTGACCAACTAACTGCAAGAATAGGTTGACAATTGGCAGGATTGATCATGAACAGTTTTGACACTTCAAGTAAATTTAAGGTGGCTCAGAACAGTTTCCAGCATCAGCTACAATCATGGCAGGGATCTGTATTCTCAATTGTCTGGTCGTCCGTAGTTTCTTAAATTTTCTCATATGTTCCCTGCATTCTGACCACTTGTCATCCATTTGGAACTTTCAGAAAACAGATAAAGATTTGCAGCTTTCTTTTGCTATAAAATCATCACTTTGGTCCGCCATTTTGGATGATGTGGTATTCTCTATGAATGAAATCATTGCCGGCTCAATTTTCATTTTGTCAACCGCTGATGCTCTGCACTACATCTGCATCAGCAACAACACATGGCGCGATCGCATCAGCTGTTTTGATAAGGATATGGTGTTAGGTAATAATGATAACACTTTGGAAAAACAAACCAAATACGAGCAGGAAGAGCAAAAGCATTTCTTTCAGCCCTCATGACAGTCAAAGAGGCCTTGGTTTTCATTTGTACCTGGATTTTCTTTGTAGGCTGACAGCGGCAACTACGGACATGATGTACTGGGAGACTTGTCACGTGAAAAATAATAATAATGGAAACTGTTCATTTACATGCTGTTCAGTTGCCATTCGTCCCTATTGAACTCACAAGTAAAATTTTCCCAGGGCAATTATATCATCTGGCATACTTGCCCGGCTGATGACTTGATGACCGATGTGGATGCCTTTCATGGTATCAAAAAACTGTCCAATTATTGGTGAACACCTTGTTAATGTTGCAGTTCCTAGGGAGTAATGCTTTAAATACCCTGACAAACACAAGCAATAAACACGCATTGTATGGCGTAAAGGGGGGAACACCGCTCCGCGATCGGCGTGACAGACAAACTTCCATTGTGTGACCAAATGCCAAACTTATCTCCCCAGCAGTTAATTCTGCACTGGATTGGACAAGTTGGCAAGGCCAAAAGCTTGCGCGTCCTAGAAGCGTAACTCTAAACGGCACTATGAGCTGACCTCTGGTCAGCATCGTGCGAGAGTGTAGACAGTTCTCAAGCCTTACTTATCTCCCCAGCACTACGAGCCAACTCTGCTGGCACGTGCTGGATCGGACAAGAAGAGGCATAAAAGAGCGTTAAATAGCACCACTGAATTAGTGAAAACGAAGCTTGGGGAAGTTGTTGCAAGACTTAACCGCCACTGATACCTGTGGAGTCCAAGCTAAGACTCTTTTATAGGTAGACTGATGTCTGGGTTTAAACCAATATAAAATCGTGTACCATGAAAAGTACAGCGCCCATGCAGCCTTGAAGGAAACAAGAATAGGGCTATTTAAAAGACTAGCCATACAAAACGCATGATATAGTTAAACCAGGCGTTGTTGCAGCATGCATGCGTGAAAGGCTATTGTGAATATTGTTTAAACTAGACAAGAAAAACTTCTATAATGTTCTAACATGTAACAGTTCTATTGCGTTACGTTTAACAATAGTAAGCTAGTGACTGTACGTAAATAGTGTCACACTCCATTAACTGCGCTTTAACGATTGACTTTAAAACTTTATTATCATTTTCTTGAGACAATAGGTTACCATAGCAACATAACGACCTGCTAAAAACATCCTTAATTTTAGCTTTGACTGCTTATAACTCAAAACCAAGCTAGGTAACCCCTCATTTTTATTATCAAAGTTTGATTAGCAGGATAAATAATTGTAACTTTGGCAAAGTTGTAAAAAAATTATGCGCATGGGGTTCAGAGCCACCTTAAATTTTCGAAAATTTGCCAGACATTGTGATTGTAAGTTGTCCAATACCCTTCCAGAATGAGCGCTCTATGCATCAGGAGTTGCTGCTTTGTCAGCAACCTTGGGTAGTTCTTCTTTGAATTCACTGCATACTTTGTTTTAATTATACAGCTGGAAGAACTTCAGAATGTTCCTGAGAAAAGTAAAAAAGAGTTGGAAGAACTGGAGGAAAAGAAAAATGATCTGGAGGTACTGTGCTACTTTTGTATTGAATTGACACATACTAGTGGCCAATCAGGTAGCTTGTAACAACTTGACAGTAAGCTGTTTTATGTTTTGGTCTTGTTCCTGCAAACCAAGGTGTGATTGTCTTTTCAGGTAAAACGAAAAGCAGAAGAAGAGAAGCTTGCAGAAGTTATGGCAGGTGAAATTATCCTTATGCCAGTTGCATGTCTTACATATTGTTACAAGTACGCATGTTTACCTCCCTTAATTTTTTATATCAAAAGCACAGTACATTACAGATGTAATGAGGGGGAAATTCAATCAATTATGCTACCGTTATGTGTTGTCATGGAACTCCTGCAAACTTTCAGTGAAGTGATGCATCCATTCAAAATATTAAAATTCCATGAAATTTGTAATACTAAAATTCCATGAATTTTCTTTGTAACTATATTGCAAAGGTAAGAAATTTCAGTGACAATTTAGCCTAAACAAATCTTACGAAAGCAGTGGACTTCTAGTTCAGGATACAAAGTTGTATTGGGAAATACACCTGTTGTGTTCCTTTCACTTTTGTTTATACAGTAGAATAAAATTTGATTAAGTGAACCATAAGTAATATATTTAATCTGTATATCCTGGTTATCATACCCCAGTGGTAATAGAATCAATAGAATCAACTTTCATCATAATCATTTAGTTGATAATGTAATTAAGTAAGCTGTTGTTGTTTGGGGGAAGTGAATTCCATGACTATGTAGTTTCTATGGGAAGGAGGCAGTTTGCAACAAAATTAGGGTATTTTGTAGAACGTGTGCAAGAACTTTAGAGAAATTGTTTTGAACATTTAAGAGAAAATTCTAAATGTGGATTTACATGCTTGTTAAAATTTAGTCATCTCAGGAATGTCACCAGCAACAGCCAATGTGGAGCTGCTCCCTTATAAGTATTAAGCTTTTCTGCTCCCCTTCCCCACCTTTGTTAAAAATTATGCGTGCTTTCTTGGGGCCAAGTGTTTAAAAAATAAAAAAGATAGGCCACCATACCATGCTCACAAAAGAAATATAATGGGCCTTGTAATTGTAAAGATTCTAGAGGTTGCCTGTACTCAAATCTTAAACAACTACAGGGGTAGCGCGGTGCGAGATATTTGAACTCCACTTGGTAGATTCAAACTGATTTAATGACAGATCAAGTCAATAGATCAAGTTCACAATACATAGCGACTGAAGAAATAGCGAAAACCAGTAGAACACAAGTAGTGGTAGCAGATACAAATAAGAGTAGTAGTCGTACAAGTAGGTTCGAACTGAAAAGCGATAATAAAGTGTATTATCGTTTGTCTCATGATGTAGTCACTTGAGATGTAGATCGCGACGTTTGGACTGCTTACTGCTAGTCTTCTTCAGGCGATAAGGTCAACTGATTGCACGGTATCATTTATATCACAAAGGTTGGCTGTGATTGGTGCATTTCGATCCTTCTATTGTTCCATTGTTCCGGCAAGTAGCTGTTCCCTCAGTGGTCCGCTGTTGTACCGTTCTCCTGTTGTTGTGTTTCTTGATCGTGGGTATCCATGCTTCAGGAATTTCAATTCCACTATCCCTGTTGATGTTGTTAGGGTGAAGTCTCATGTGAATAGCTTCCTTGACCCTACGTGTGTACCAGTGAGGATCTCGATCAATTAACTTGACCTCATTCCAGATAGGATAGTGGCCGGTCTCGTGGGTGTGTTCAGAAACGGCGGAGGTCTGGGTTCGGGCGAGTCGTATATCCCTGTCGTGTTCTTTGATCCTCTCCTGCATAGATCTCCCTGTTTCCCCGATGTAGACCTTGCCACACTCACAGGGAATCCTGTAAACAACACCATCTTGTTTAGCCGGGTTGACGGTGTCCTTTGGTTGCACTAAGTGTGACCGAAGTGTCGTGTCGGACTTAAAGACGGTGCGAATGCCTTGTTGTTCTAGGCAGCGGCGGAGAGACTCCGAAACTCCTTGGACATAGGGTAAAATGGCGGTGGATTTAAATTCCACGACAGGCTCTCTTCTTGGGGTTGTTCATGCCTTTGTGATCTTCTGTACAAAAGAGGAGGGATATCCGTTAGAAACAAGTACAGATGACAGATGTTTCTTCTCTCCAGCGATTACTGATGGTTTGGTGACGAGACGTTTAGCCCGGTCGTACACACACAATACCGCGCTTTACTGACTGAGGGTGGTGTGAATCATACGCTAGGTACTGATCAGTATGTGTTGGTTTCCTGTAGACACTGGTGGTAAGGCAGCCATCAGGTTCTCTGTAAACTGACCTGTCGAGAAAGGCGATCTTGTTGTTGTTCTCGATCTCCATGGTGAAACGGATTGATGGTTGTTGACTGTTCAGGTGTTGCAGGAAGACGTCAACTCTATCCCGATCCAGGATGGGGAAAGTATCATCTACGTAGCGTTTCCAGATCTTAGGCTTGTAAGGACAAACGATAATACACTTTATTATTGCATCTACCACGATGAATAACAACAAACTTTTCCTCGACATTGGAAAGCGATAGTTAAGAATACGTCCTACTTAGATAAGGCATAAAATACAACAGGATAGAACAATCATAATAAAACTAACAAGATCACGGCGTGAAACAAATAGACATGACAATTGATACTTGAAACTAATAAAACTGAGACGATGACAACTCTTGTTGTAACAAACGAAGATATCAACGGCTATTGTGCAAAATAGCTAAATATAGCGTGAAAGAATCACAATTTGGTAATCATATGATAATTGGACTAATAAAGCAACTTGACAATAAGCCTTAGGTAATTAGCAATAGCAGAGCTGAAAGCGATTTCAACAATTCCTAGATAAACTAAATGAAACCTTTTCATGACAAAGAAAAGACTAACAATTTGCGACTTACCAAA
This sequence comes from Orbicella faveolata, assembly GCF_042242905.1. NCBI lineage: Eukaryota > Metazoa > Cnidaria > Anthozoa > Scleractinia > Merulinidae > Orbicella > Orbicella faveolata. Next base: position 18,062,447 of record NW_028301553.1, read on the forward strand.
TAACTACAACAATAAGAACTTACGTACTTTGGTTGACAACTTGCACCCAAAGGTAGCAGAGAGAAAGTGAAATACACTTGAAATAGTGGTAACTTGGATCCTCTGATCATAGCACGGTAGCGGTGTAACTTCACTAACAATCTCTAACTAAAAGAAGTTGCGCGTCGTCTTTTATTGCCTATGCTATGTGAAAAAAAGTAGGGTGTTGTGAGAAATGTGGCGCCCCAATAAAGACAACTTCCTAGGAGCAAATTTTCTGGAACTATTACATACGTGTGAAAATCACGATTTTATGAAAGCTTTGATTTTGAAATCATGTACTTGGCTTGAATAATAACTTATAATAAATCAGTAGGAAGTTGCAAAGGAAATTGATAAATGATCGCTGTTTCAAAACTAACAGGCCTATCTTACCCCATTTTACCTAGTCACATGCGTTATTCAATCGGTTCATGTTACATTTTGCGTTTTTTTTTAAGACGTACTTGGAGAAAACTTGATAGGTAGTCTTGAGCTTATGCGACAATGTAATATATAGTTTATGGAAAAAACAAAACATTCCTCGAGTCACAATTTCCCTCCTTTAGTAAGGGTTTTTGTGCACCCCTCTAGCTGTATCTTATTTCCTTGTACACCAAACCTTATGTTATATTATAAAAATATAGGTCAAAACGTTCATTTAAGAGAAAACCAACATTTCCTTTTGCTGTTGAGCTTAGTTTTAAGGAAATTTCTTGATTTTGTGTACATGTACATTTGGGTACGTGCACGAGGTAATGACACAAAAATGGTGCACAGTAGGGACACAATGAAATTCTGAGGAGTCACCTTCAGCAGCTGGTCCAGTATGTCTGAGTCTTAAGGTGTATAATTTAACTTTACAGGCTTAAAGAGTGAAACTGAGGGTCTCCAAACAGAAAAGGAGGTGAGGAAAAGTCATTTAATTTAAATATCACTGTTAATGCTATTACACCTGTACTTCTGCTCTAAACATTGTTCACTTTGCTCTTCTGTTAACCACACTTTTTTAAAATAGGAAATGCCTAATTTTCATTAGGAAATTTACCGAAAGTTCAGACTGAGTGCAGAGAGTTAAAATTAAATTGCATATATATTATTAATAAGTTATCAAATGATTTTTCTACTTCAAGTTAGAATAAATAAACGATCATACATTTTTCACAGGCTACAAATTTTAAAAAAAATTAACTTGTGCCTATTTATTCTAAATTGCACTCTTGAAATAATTTGATTGTCTATTAAAACTTGCACTATTTCATAGATTTTTTTTGAATGTCATCCCATATAATTTATTTTGATCACATCTTCTGTTTTTACAGGCAAAAGAAACAGAGTTATTAGGATGGAACAAGGTTGTCAATGAAGCTAAGTCGAAGGTTTGTGTAGCAGTTACAAACAGAAAACAAAGCTTACCAGTTATTAACTGGGCTTCTTTGTTTAGTCCAAAGTCAATACAACAATAGACCTGGTTGGAACACAGTGATCATTGATGTTAATAATATGAACTAAGTCCGTTTGTTAAAATGAAAATACTGAATACTTTGAACAAACAAGTGATACTTTTTAACGATTTCCAGTGATTTTGATATTAAACAACTCAGAAAAGAGGTCCCCCCAAAAGAGTAACTTTGGGAGAATATATGAAGGATATTTAGACATGATCTAGCCTCACTTGGCTTTAAAAAATGTGCAAGCTAGGATATTAATTTGCTCCATACCATTATCAGCTCCTTCCTGGAAGGAAACACATTGGAATTGGAAATGGTTCCAGAAGCCAGGGGTGACTCAAAAGCTAAAACCAGAATTTCCAAGGGGAATTGGTCTGGATTGGGTTCCAGGGGGTGGGGTGGGGTGGATATTTTCTGGAACAACACTTTGGTAGAAAAATTTGATTGCATGTGAAAAGAAAAAGTGATCAACATGAGTTATATGCATAGAAATGGTGTGCAGAAACAAAAATATCAATAACATGTCTGAGAATTTACATTCTTCTTCTCATGGGAACCATGACACATTAATTTTACCTGTCAGCCGCAGAAAAGTTATTTGTCTTCCAAAGCTATTAGTTATCCAAACTTTCCTTCTCTTTTATAAGGCAAGCACTCTATAGTTTCAAGTAATTTGTATGATTCTTAATCTTTTAATGACTTTTTAGATGGATGTGGCAAAGAGTGAGGTAGAACTATTTAAAAGTCAGTACGAAACAGCTTTGAACCAGCTCAAGGATGCCAAAGACAACTTGGACAAGACAAGAGAAACCCGAACACATAGAAAGAGGTACCAACTCCCTAAGCTAAAGTAGAATTGTACGTAGATTAAGTTGGCATCCAACTAATTTACCTACTCTCAACATTTAATGTTCATACTTGTACAGACTTTCAAACAAATAGCATGGACATCATCTAGATGAGGGTTTATTTTCAACTGACTTGAATCTTCTTATGAATGCATTACCTGCAGTATTTGCTTTTTGTCTGTGCAGTGAAATACAGTCATTACAAGATGAAATTCCAGAGTTACAGAATAGGTTAAAAAAGGCAGAAGCTGATTTGGTCAAGGCTGTTGAAGGAGAAAGGAAAGCTTCTGATGAGGTCAGTGGACATTTGGTTATATTTAAAAAATAGAGAACATGATCAGTGTTCTCCGTTTCAGGCGGTAACCGGTAAAATTTACCACCTGTAGCACCACTCATTACCGCCTAAAATCCCTTGGAATTCTTGAAAATTCAACAGGTAAAAGAAAAAATATATAGTTGTTTCACCGACGAAATCGTTATTTTATCCTTGTAAAAAAATAAACAAACAGATTAAAAGATAAACTGCACAGGCTATGGTTTGTAAGTACTATCTGTGGCTTTCGAACTTCGAGGCAAGATCCGCAAATTTTTGGCAGGCTTTCTGCCAAATTCCATTGTGACAGATGTCATTTCTTTGCACGTGCATCGATAGTTGTTTACGTTCAGTTTCACGATGAAGCACCAACGAACTTTGTTCTCATTTCTCTCCATCATAATGGCAAGAAGTCACGAATGGAAACAGTTGCAGTTCCATGAACTTCCCACCTAACTATCGGCTTTAGAAAACTGGTGTTAAATTGACCAATATTCACGTGTGGTGATCGAGAACTTTATCTTCATTACGAAATGCTCCACATTCAGATCAAAAGTGTTTAAAATCTATTTTCAGACAACGTTTTGAGAGAATCCTTGACAATAAAACCCTTCCAGAACGTGAATGAAAATGAAAATGCAGCGATTTCATTTGGTTTTGAGAGATGACTGCTGATTTTGTAGTGACAATTCATGTAAGCACAATGAGGATACCCCGGAAGTGGCTTTTGCCTATTTTTCTGTGACTTTAGGGCAAGAGAATTAAGACAAAGAATAAAACACTTACAAATGAAAATGCTGTTTGATTTCATTTGACATCTAAAGCCAAAGGTGTAAAATTAGTAAACTGTAATGCATATTAGATGGAGTTCTTTTCAAAGAAAATGTTTTTATTAGGAAATGACAACATCGGCGATGAAGTGGCTTTGTAACTCAAGAAAGAAACACCTGTCTTGGAAAGCACATCACCTACATTGACTTGAATTCCATGTAATGTACAGAGCAGACCTAGTAAACAAGGCTGTGATTCACCTGATTGCTTTACCGGTTTAAAATGCTCTTTTGCCTGTTGTACTGAAAACAATGGAGAACCCTGACATATACCGTGTTTCTATCGAGTTATAGAAACACGAGTGGAAGTTTGGGAGAACGAGAAATGCTGTGGGAACACAAGCCACAGGCAAGTGTTTCCACAGCTTTTTTGGGTTCTCCCAAACTTTCGCGAGTGTTTCTATAACTAAATAGAAACACGGAGAACATGTTCTATTTCTTTCAGAAAACACTGTGACGAAAAAAAGAAAAGCAGGTTGTTTACTTTGATCGTCAAAATGTAAATTCTCTTTGCTCGCGCCATCGTTATGTCAACAGCTTGTGCTAGTTCTGTGTTTACATTGAGATATAGAAACACGATTTTTAACCAATCAGGGCGTGTATTTTCTTAGGACTGTTTTCTAATTTACTGTATTGTTTAAATTCACAGTAATTCCTTGCTGATAATAATTTTCCTTGCAGTTTTAAAGTTGGCTTTTCTCAGGGTCAGTACTGATCCTGGAAAACTCTTGGAACCCAGGAAAACCACTTAAAAATTACTTTTTCCACTTACTCTTAAAAAACTTACAGGGTTTTGTAGTATGTAATTAATAAAAAACCCAAAATACTATCATGACCTTTTCCACGCTTAACAACTAAGGCACTCAAGAACTCGAAAAGCACAATAATTTTTTTAAACATGTACACCATAAAACCTGTAATTTCTGAAATTTCTACTTTTGCCATGGAAGACTCCTGGAATTCCATCATCTCTGACTGGTAGGAACCCTGTATTCACTAGGAAGAACAGAAGGCTAAAAATGACTAAAGACAATTTTATGAATCTTGTTTTAATTGGTTATCCATACCTTGGAAACAGTCACCAAATCTCCCTGTATGGTTGTGAAAATTTTTCTAAAGCTTTCTGCAAAATGTATATTTTTTCCAGCTTCGAAACATAAGAACCAAAGTAGAGGAAGCAAGAAGTTCCCTTCAAGCTTCACATAGCAGGTTAGCTTTCCAGGTTTTGTTAGGACTCATGTTGACAACAACATCTACGTGTACTGATATAGGTCTTCACCTATGGAGAAACTCTATTTTTGGAGGGGTGAAGTGTTTGTAGAATGCAATTGAACCTCTCCACAACAGCAACCTTGGAGATAGAAGAAAGTGGCCATGGTAGAGAGGTGGCTGTTGTGAGGGGGTAGGGGTAAAATGTGACACCTTCTTTTCTTGGAAGGTGGGCTATATTTTGTCTTTGAAAAAAACTAATTGTACATGTAGTATGTAAATACTTAGCACAATCAACAGCAGCAACATCTTTACTTTGCTCAGTATAAATATTATCACATTTTTGGTTTATTTAATTTAAGATGTAGACTAAGTATGTTTTAGTTGAGGTGACTGTTATAATCTCTTTTGAATGAGACTGGAAGCGAAATGAACTGTTAGGTTTTCAAGTTAGCCTCTAGTTTAAGGGAAAACAAAAACAAAGCAGAAAATTATATTGGTCTGACAGTAAATAATGTATTTTTTTTTTGAAAAAGCAAGTTTGCTAAGTAGTACATTAAAAATATGTGGTTTTGTATACACCTTTTGTTGGTCATTGATCAACTGGCCATTGTCAAGCGGTTATTTTGGCAGCAGTAATGCACTTTAGTGACCTTAATGCAGTTCTTGAGAGGTGGTCACTGCAGAGAGGTTCAATCAAGAGTGAATGTATGGACCATCCACCAGGACAAAATGTGCCCGTTGTGAAGAGGTGGCCATTAGTGGAGGTTCAACTGTATCAACAAAAGAGGCCTGCTAAAACTGCATTCTATATTTTTGGATACTAAAACAACATAACTGTGGTACTGCCTCAAATCTGCAGTGTGGATAGTAAAGGTGCAAACTGTCCACTATCGCTTTGGACATTTCTGCACTGTTTTTTCTAAATAGCACTAAATAAAGCTAAACTGGTTATTCTTGTTTTCAACAGAGGTAGAGTGTTGGAGGCCCTTATGGAGCAAAAGGCATCAGGAAAGATTAAAGGAATCTTTGGTCGTCTGGTAAGGGATTTCTAGTGATATACATTTGTAAGAGGTTAGATATGAGGCAGAGAATGATAAGTTATGATCTGTTATAAAATGTGATGGGAATGGTTATAAAAGTTGGAAAGGTGGATAAATTGTAATAATAATTAGAACAAAGGCAGTGTTCTTGGTGTCTAAAGGGATCAGCAGTGTTTTGAAAACACATAAACTATGGACAGTACACTGTATTTTTTGGTCTTGGATTTTCTGTCATGTTGATAAATACTGAAACACCTTTTGGCAAAAGAAGACAGAAGCAAATGTACCTATATTTGGGTTCCAGCTTGCCCTTTGGTCAAACAGCTCTCAAATTTCAGTTGCCCTGGGAAAGTTATGTTGCACTTTTTTTATTTAGTTGGCAGATGGCTTGACTAGACCATCGCCTTGCCCATTGGGCAAGTGAGAATGATAAGTTACTTGCCCAACAGGAAATCTTCTTGTATCAGATGATCGGATGGCACCTTTTTTCGAGCCCTGTATATTTAATTCAAAGGTAGACTTAATTCTTGATAAATTATTAAAGAATTGTCTGTCTACTCCTAGTTAAAATGTTTAGAAGAGCACCCAGCACCTCCCAAAGAAGTGGGGTGATGAACATTATCACATGTAAACTGATAGATATAAGTTGCTCGAAATAAGCTGTAAATAAAAAGCGAAACTATAAGGCGAAACATAAAATTATGGCAGCCATTAAATGCAAGCATACATGCATGTATGTTCATCTGGCTTGGAATTTTTTAAAGATTTTTGTGTTAGTAGTTTCTCTCTCAAAAATGCCAAAAAGTGGGCAGCATGGAAGAGGCAGAGTGAACCTGTCCCAGAGACAATGCAGTTATTGAGTAGCAGACTTTTTGTGTAACAGATAAAGAAGCCTAAGCCATGTATTACACTGTAATAAAACACGATGGGCATTTGAGAACATGAGGGAAATGTAGGATCTGTCTTATGAGACATGTTTGTTGGTTTCTAAGCACATGGGTTATGGCTGTGAAAGGGCTACAGTATGATTGTGTGGCTGGTCCATTAGCCTAACCTGAAAAGGATGTGTCCTATTTTCAGTGGAGAACCACAATTTAGATCCCACCAAACGTCACTCAAACTAATGTTTTCTTAGTCTTACTTTGTTATTGTTAAAATTGTGCTATTTGTGGATTCTGATAGTTAGAAAATTAAAGTATAACTATTGTCTCAATGAAGTTATATTTTCTTTTCAGGGAGATCTTGGTGCCATAGATGATAAATACGATGTAGCGATAAGTACAGCATGTGGAGCACTGGATAACATTGTTTGTGACAGTATTGACACTGCTCAGAGGTGTATCACCTTCCTCAAGCACAATAACATTGGAGCTGCCACATTTATTGGCCTTGACAAGGTAAACATTAAGTGTTTTATTTTAAATCATTTCGGTAAACCATAATTCAAAAGAAAAGAAAATCAGTTTTGCAAGACTGTAACGTGACTAGAATGTATTAGACTGACAGTCGTTTTACAAGCCCAAAAAGACTTCCAAACTCGCACAAATTAAAGCAATAATTTGATCTCTTACAGTTCTTCTGTAATTTAAATTGTAGGATAGACTCCAGTAGCCCCTGGCCAAAATCCACTAGCCCTAAGCTATTGGATGTACAGTATGTGTAGACCTTTCTTTGCATGCTTTAAACCACAAAAAGGAAACATACATGTATAGATAGAACAGAAGGGAAAAGCTTTTTTCTATATCATTGACTGTCACCCCAGAGCCAACCCTGGCTGGACTCCCAATCCAGCTGACCCAACTAACAAAAAGGTTTCTTTAGGCATTGAGCCATGCTTTAATCCCATTTTTAGGTGACAATGAGACTCCATGAGAAAAAGGAACTGAAAAGCAGAAATATATACTTTAGATAACTGAATGGGAAAAAAGTAGTAAAGGATATGAAACCCATTAGGCCAGCAAGGGGTGCCAGTCATTGTGTAACATTAGCATAATCAAGGAATTTCATTTAGATACTCTTTTCACAACTCCCAGCAATCTGTAAACCAAGAAAAATGGAAAGGATATTAGTTAAAAGGTACAATGTAGCACTAACACAAAATTTGCAAGAATTAGTACTGGATCCCCTGGGAAACCTATTTGGATATTACTTCTGGGATACCTTCAAACTAAGTCATCTAGTTTCCAGACAGTAAAAATAATGTAGTCTGAGTATGTTACTCTTCCTCTCTTATGCAGGTGGAGAAATGGAGGAAAGATGCATCTTCAAAAATCCAAACGTAAGTTCACCTAGGCAGGTTCTGGTGTTATTGCGTGATGCAGGAAAGCTTTAGTTTTGGTGGAATTGTAAGAACCAAAAGAATCGATGAATTTCAAACTCATCCTCAGCAGGATGTGCTGAAAGCATGTCTGTTGTTTATCGTCAGATTTCTAAACTCGTCATCATCTGTATGGAGAACAGAGCCAGAAATTGTGACCCTTCAAGTTACTCTGTCTGCTGTCACCAATATCATCTCAACCAATGAATGAAAACCCTGTAGCCTTTACTCCATTTTGATTGCCCTTCTCCATTTGTAATAATTTTTATTCAATTTTCGTGCTTTGTTGTCAGCACAATCAGTAAGATGGTCCCAGTAATGATTGTTTTTTGAGCCAAATTCAACAATATACTATTAAGTTTGGAGATGTCATAGATTTCTACTTGGTGTAATGGAATGGGTCAAATGACCATGATGTTCGTTTGTGTGAAAAAATTGTGGGTCAGTCCTGGAGATTGAAGAAGCTCCACCATCAAGTTCTTTCAACTGTTTCAAACATCAACAACTCCTTTAAACATCCTGCTCTATGGATGTTTTGAAGATTAAATCCTGAGCACAAATTGTGTGGAAATTCTTGGTCCTTGAAGTGGTAGCTTTCCCACAAGACCAAGAATTGTCTTTTTTTCTGAAAGTTACAGTCACATGAACCAGTAACAGCATTTCTGCCATATTAGTTGTTACTGTTTCACGACTAAAATATTAGTAATGCTTTAAGTAATTAGCAATTGATAAGCGGAGTATTTTTTTTTGTAAATATCATAGCGGTTATTCTATTGTTTGTGCATTTACATATTTCTAAGGAATGCTGGTAAGCATACCTATTTGCCCTCCATTAGAACCCATCAATGATCTGTCTGTGACAGTCCTTTATCATTTGCTTGCTAGGCCAGAGAATGTGCCACGCCTATATGACTTGGTCCATGTAAAAGATGATCAAATACGCACTGCTTTCTTCTTTGCTCTGAGAAACACACTTGTTGCAGATGATCTCAAACAAGCCACAAACATTGCCTTTCAGGTAAAACCCTTTGCAATTATTTCCAAGGGTGTGCTTAATTGACGTTATTTCATAATGAGAACCTCACCTCACCTATCTTCTTTGCGCTCTGTTGCGCATAAGGCTGCAAATGAGAATGAGAATAATGAGAATGTTGTGGTTAATTTGTGAGCTTAGTTAATTTCTGATTTCAACTATACTAGTTCATTTTGTCTAGTTAGTTAGAGTTTAATCCTAGTCAGTATCAATAAAAATTAATGACTAAGAATAGATTGAAAAATAATTAACTAACTCTAGAAAAGAACTTACATTATTTTGTTATATAGCTGGCGTTTTTCCCGCTACAGCGTGCCCATTCATTGGCTAGTTCATAGTCACATGACATCTGACAATGAAACTGTTTACTGTGAAATGCCATGAACGGGTAACATTGCGAAAACCATGACGTCAAACGGGAAACAGTTCACTGTTGCCCTTCAAATGTTGACTGCTGTTGCATGTGATCAGAGCGTGCAGTTGAAGGTGGCCTGATGTTGTCGCTGGAATCTCAGTGCGTTTTTCAAAATTTGCTTTCTTTTTGTTTTGCTATATAGCAAATCATTTAATGACTGTTCCTCTTGGGGAACAGTGAATATTGTTTCCCTCGAATCTCAATGTTTCCCTTGTCTTCTTCTTGGGAAACATTGAGATTATCGGGAAACAAAATTCATTGTTCCCCTCGGGACCAGTCATTAAGTGTTAAATATAATTTGTTTGTTGTGATCGGTAGACAGTATAGCAGATCTGTAGGTTTTTTGTTCACTGAATTTTTGGTGGCATCTGTCCACCTTCCTAAGAGTGAAAAGTGGATGTTTGTTATAACATAGCTCACATTTTACATGCATGAACATCCATGCAGAGTTTAAACAAAAAACCTACAGCATGTTCAACAAATTTATATCAACTGATAAACCTAAACTGAACATTATTGATTTTATCAATTCAAACAATTGAGTTTGATTCTTACAACTGGTCTTAGAAAAATCTGTATTGATTTTTAGTGATCATTTTGTTGAGGGTCTTGATCCAGTGATTGGATAAGTCCAGAAACAATAATGTTTTATTTGTGTACAGTGAGCATGGCTTTTCTGTAATAATCAGTAATACATCCTAATTTTGGAATGCACCCTAAAACATAATTAGATCCATAAATGCAGGACAATTGTAGCAAACTTAGCTTGACAGCTCTTATTATTAAATGGTTTTACTACATCTGATGCTACTGTGGTTGGGGACTATACTGCTGACTTCCAATAAAACTTACTTTGTCAGGGATCTAAAAGGTGGCGTGTGGTGACATTACAAGGTGAACTCATCGATCAATCAGGTATGGTTAATATGCAGTCAACATAGTTATTACATTTCAAGTAAACCTGTTCTGGTTCTGCCTGCCCTTTGATGCACACAGATCTTGTTTATATACAAATCATACATATGCCTGATGCACATTGAATCAGAAAAGCAGTAATAAATTCTATAAAACAATCCTGCCTTAAACTAAAATTCCAAAAGCAACAGAAAAAGTTTGATCATGAAATACAGTTGTTGTTTATGCGAGCCCATTCTGACAATTCTGTAGTGATTTTTTGTTTGAAGGTTCATCACTGCCAATAAATAAAGTAATATGTTGGTTTGAAAAACGCTCATATGAAAATATTGGAAAGAGAACTCTTAAATTTGAACAGTTCTCCAAATGGTTTGAATCAGGAGATAGTTTCAGCACTCTAATTAACCCAAACCCAGGGCTTATTTTAGTCATCATACCATCATACAATCCTTCTAACATGGCCTTAAAGAACAATATAATGCAAGTTGACACATGGGGCCAAATGGGTTGGTTGTTTGACAGTTAAAAAGTAGTCAACCCGACACACATCATCAACTCGTCGGTTGGGTGTATAATTCAGACCTTATAGACCTTTTATTAACTGTCAAACAGAAGTCCATCTCTGGTTAAATACTTACTGACTAAGTTGGGTCTGGCTGAATGGGCAAGTATGTGATGCTTGTTCTCCTTTTTGAACACTTCTGCACTCAACTGATAAACCTTGATTTACAGGTAAACCCCTAGTAAGGAGCCACCCTTGGGGAAATGGGAGGTGGCTACGTAATAAGGGTTAGCCACTTAGTAGGAGTAAATCAGGAATAAGCAAGTTGTTGAAATATCTTTTTTGTTAATTCTAAAAATTAATATAGACTTCTGACATACTTGTAACTAGACAAATGTTAATTGCTAAAGGCAATTAATGTTTTGGTTTGTTTGTCTGGTTGTTTTTCCACCTCAAGGTACAATGAGTGGTGGAGGAAACAAAGTTGTCAAGGGAAGAATGGGGTCTTCCATAAGATCAGATGTAAGTCCTGATCAGCTGGAAGCTATGGAGAAAACCCTGGAGAAAGAGACAAGGGCAGCTGAGGTACAGACACAGTGCCAATTACATGGAAATCATTGACTATTTCACTCCTGAGAGTGTCAGGTGGAACTGCGTAGTGCTAAATGAAAAAGAAAAATTGTTTAGCAATGCAATGTTTACATGTACAAATTTTTATTGTAACTAATTTCTTACACTCAGAGCACAATAAAAGTTTAAAAGAGGACCATTTGGCTCAACCGAACTTCATCAGCCACATTGAAATTTTTACATGTTTTAGATATTACTCTAAATCTCAACATTGAAATGTTTTATTGTGACGGATGAAATTCAGTTCCACTTTTAAACTTTTATTGCACTCTGAGTACAGGAAATTATTTTATATTTGAAAATACCGGTATATTAGTTATCAACAAACTTTTTGGTAGCCTTTCATCACTTATGCCACTTTGCAAAGCAGAGAATATCTTACTGCAAACGCAAGTGCAACTAACAACAAAAGTTCTATGACACTCTTTTTGAATGCACACTTAATACAAATGAAAGGGAAAAGGGTTTGATTAAGAGTAGTAGGGTTTGAATGAAATCTAACAACAATTCACTCTCTAATTGCATGAATAAAAACAAGACAAATATGTCAGTAAATGGGACTATGGACACTGGGTGCTCCCTGCGATAGCAACGAGACTGCGTGGTCGTGACACACCCTGGACAGGTAATTGGGTGGTTAGTTGACACACCTTGCAAACTAAGTGGGGTGGCTAGCCGACTCAAAACCCAATGCACAAACACAAAGTGGGGCGGTTAAAGGACACAAACCCCAGAGCAGAAACTTGGGTGGTTACCGGACACACCCAGTCAATGAATTGGGGTGATAGCAAACTCACCCAGAGAACAAAACCCCTGACCTATCTACTTTTAGGTAGCTAAAAATATGGTGGGGTAAGGGACCCACCCAGCCTGATGCAGGCAATAGCTAAGTGGAAGGTGTGCACCCACATTATGCCCCAAATACTGCCAAGTACTTAGTGACAAATATTAATACAACTTTACCAAGATCTACATTGTCCCATGCTTGGATTCCAAGCTTGTAGTGGGGTACTATGGGTGGAGGCTAGCTGGTCAGTGACTGCTTAGAGTACTGAAGCAGGTGTCCTGATGTATTGCAACAAAAGTACCATAACACTCATTTTAATACAAATGAAAGGGAAAAGGGTTTGATTAAGAGTAGTAGGGTTTGAATGAAATTTAACAAATCCCATATTATTAAAACAGTTGCTAAAGTGAACTTTATCAGCTCAGAACATGGCAGCATTGATCTCTTCCTATAAACCAGTCACCTGTTTGTGCTGTAAAACTTGTCAATTACGTGATTTTTTTTTTCATCCGTGTAGCCATAACAAAATACAGAAAAGGCTATCTTCCTTACTGCAGTGGCGTTAGTTTCAGATGGATGCAATTTGAAATGGAAATCATTTTCAGGCTCAGCACTATGCAACCAGGGGGCCTAAATGTTTTCAATTTCAATTTCATAGAAACACTTAGCATCTGTGCGTTACTTTCAAATGAACAGTCGCGTGAACCGAGCATTTAACGCTTTCATCCTGAAAAAGAGCAATGCTCAAAATGTGTGTGATTTTTCACAAGATGACACTTTGACATTTTTCCATGTTATCAGTTTTTAATTTTTATTTTCTTTTGACAGTTGATATACATTTAAGTGTCGTGCATCAACCGTGGATAACAATTTATTTCATTTTCATTCATCCTGTACATTTATCAAATATGATGTATGTATTATTATCACAGGAACATAGGGAATCGAAGAAGAGACTTGAAGAGATAGTGGATGAGCTGAAAAAGGAGCTGTCAGCTGCAGAGCACCAGTTACAGAAAAACACCATGGAGATCAAGGTTCTAGCATATTTATACATGCATGCACAGTGCAAACTAAGTAGCCATTTAGTTTCAAAATATTGTTCGATGTACCTTCCATCAATGGAAAAATTAGTTGACCGTCGACCAAGATGTCAATGGAGTGTCAATTGAATGTCAACCGAGTGTCCATTGTGTATTGATCGAGTGTGGATCGAGGTATCAATCCAGGGTATTGATCGATGCTCGTCCGCAGATGCCCTTAATACACATAATCCCATAACACTTCTACCAATGGAAACATGTATGGTGGAACTAAATAGCTATTTAGTTCCATTGCACCTTCTACCAATAGAAACATGTATGGTGGAACTATTTAGTAACTCTTTAGTTCCAGAGCTTTAAGCATCAACATCAACAAAACATCAGCAGAAATATATGCCTATCCATAAGTGATAAGACAGGGAACTGTAAACACATTAAGCTTAAAGGGAGAATAATATCAAATCCTGACTAAAGTATTTAAATCTCTGTTTCTCAAAACCAGCTCCCAAAAGTTGTAAGTTGTATCAATAGGTCAATAATCTTAATTTTGAATACCTTTGGAACACTCAGTTTTGTTAAATGCGATAACATGTCTGTGTCACACACAAATGTCATTTTTTTATCTTTTTTTTTGTAAGGCTCTTGATGAACAGGAGGAAATATTAAAGCAGCAAATAGTGCATATAGAACAACAAGTAAAGGAGAGTATCCCTGACAAGGCCAGGCTCAAACAACTGGAAGATCTGGTCAAAAGTCATGAAAAAGGCAAGAAATAAATTGATTTCATAATATGCCGATTAGATTAAATGGTTAATGATTTTGATTATGACAAAGTGGATTTTGTAGTTGGTTGTTTTCTCCATTATAAAATTGACAGTGACAAGGAAAATAGCACTAGCTGAAGGTGGCCCCAAACTGAGGCAATCTTGCTTTGGTTTCTGCACTACCAAAATACTCAAATAAAAAACATGGACAAAGTATTAGTGTGCACCCTTGTATACCTTAATATGAACTACAGTCAAACCTCCACTAACAGCAACTTCTCTACAATGCCAACTTTTTATGGTCCCAGTGGACAGTCCATACATTCACTCTTATTTTAACCTCTCTACAATGGCCACCTCTCCACCACAGTATTGGCCACTAAAACGCATCCTAACTGCCAAGATAACCCTTGCCAACAGCCAGTTGACCATTGACTGAAAAATGGTTTATACAAAACCCCATTTTTTTTAATTGTAAAAGGTCACCAAACTTGATCCATACTTCGCTTTGTTGGTCTGTTTAGTTTCTGCTTTAGTGACATTTTGATTGTAACATAGTAAATGGTTTGAACCCAGGAATATTAGTAGTTTGTATAATTTGTGTGATTGTCTGGGTGAGGGTAGTTCTGAAAAGAACTGTTGTTGGTGACTGACTTTTTGACAACCTGAGCAGAAGTCATCTTCAGAGTCAAGTGAATAGTGTTTGTCAGTGTGTGATGGTGTTATAAGTCTGGTCAGTTTAGCCATAATGGTATTGGCTGTAAGACTGTTGTAAAGTTTGTCAGCAGTCATTTTTCAGTTTGATTGTGTTATGAACAGTTTACATGCTAAAATAAAATTTTTTAAGACAAGAAATGTTGCACACCTGTTAAAACAGGTGTCATGTTTCACCCCTCCTCCCCTCTACAAAGGCCAATTTTCTCTGTCCCCAAAGTGGCTGTTGTGGAGAGGTTTGACTGTAGTTCATTTCAACTTGTCTGTCTTTTTTGTATGGTTGTCAAAACAAATTACTGCTCTTGCTTGAAGTATGAAAATCAGACAGACAAATTCCTGTCTTGTGTATATATGTAATTAACATTTAAGGTAATTTCATTTTCCTGTTCTATTGAACTGTTTACAGTGTTGTCACCAGGTTGCGCCATTGCAGGATTCCCTCAATTTCGAAATAAATTGCGCGCTATTTTAAGATGATATAAAAGGGACATCAGGGTGCAAAGGAGAAAACACAAGCACAAAAACATTACCCTTAAAGAAAATTGCTGCAAATAGAAAAATGTCAAAAATCAGACAAGAATTGTAACTGCAGGTTTTAATCAAGTGATTATCATTCCTATAACAAGCATTTGTAAGAAAATAATGAAGGCTTAAAACTATGGGCATTACCTTCCAATTCTGAAATGCTAATCAGTAAGCCATATGATGTATTTCGATAGTGAACAGGTGCTAGAGTTGTCTGTTATTTCTTTTCAGAATGGCAAGCAACAGTAAGATCATCAGCCAAGATTGAATCAGAAGTTCAAAGGTCAGTTCAGCTCAGATGTCTTGTTTGTATGACCTGTACTTTTTACTAGATCAATTTTTATTTCTGTAGACTTCACAAGCAAATAATGGAGATTGGTGGTTCTAAGCTCAAGACACAACAGGTAATAATAATAACTTTATTATCCTGTGGAATTGTTTTAGCCAAGGGATAACCTTCTGTTAATAGAGGACACCTACCTAAAAACAATAACAAAACCTAAGAATGATTTAAAAATTAGTCTTTTTACAAGTTACAAAACCTAAGAATAATTTCCCCCTCACTTGTGATAACTTACATCTTTCTCATATTTCATTAATTATAGAACACTATTTGCTTACTTACATGTGTTTCTTAATCTTTATAATAAATATTAGGGCCGTGTGGATGTATTGACAAATGCCATGGATGATGTGGTAGGACAAATCACTAAAGCAAATGTTGCTATCAAAACTTGTCACAGGTATGCACAGTTCAGTAAGAAATACTTCTTTGACATGAAGGTGAAAACACGGTGTTAAACCTAATAATCAGTGGTCACCTTGTTGGCTTGAGCTTTATTTGACCCCTAAAGGGTCCTAAAAGATACTTCTTAAAATGTAATGGGCTTGATTACCAGCCACTGTTCAGGAAAGGAGCCCGCACCAGCAGACCGCACTCGAGAATCGAGCCTGAAAACAGAAATAAGAGCATTTTAATTATTACTATTATCAATTATCTTCGAGTGCACCCTAAAAGATAATTTGACAGTTTTTAAAATAGTGGCGTTTCATAATGAACACCCTAAGTGATACCAGAATTCTTGATTTTTACCCCTAAGCAAGATGACGAGCATCCGCAACTTTTTCATATGGGAGTTCCCTGGCCTAACTGCCCAAATGAACCTTGGGTGTCATTTATACCTGACTCAAAATTGATGGATGGACAATAGCATTATAATGAAACTCAGATTGAATGAATGTTCCTTGAAATACACTAGTTAGAACAGTCAACCTGTCAACATCAGAAATATCAACTCTCTATCATTTAAATCACAATCACACATTTTTATTCCTACTTTTTTGTAGACTGATTATTATTTCTTTGGTAATTATTTTATCTGCAAGTAGAAAATCTGAACATATTCTCACATTCTTATTTTCATATTCTCATGTAATTTGATTTTTATTTTAAAATTGAGCGGATCGTAACAGTATAGCTTATCAGTTGCATTGGTGCTCAAAGATGCTTTCAACATGTACTTTGCACTCTATGAATTCTTATTATTTTATAATTATTTTAAAATTGCATGGTATCGTGTATCTTGTTTACTCCTCGAAATAATCATCTAGGAACATAAAAAAGGCAGAAGATAATGTTAAGTCACTTCACAATGAAATTGAAGAAAACAGTGCCAACATCCAGAAGCTTGAGGTAAGATATTTTTGATATGTGTGAGTCATGTCAAAAAAGCATTATCAGATAGAAATGTTATTAATCCACTGATTTAGCTTCATTTGTTTCTTACTCCATTTTGATCATGTGATGTAGACTCAACTGTTGATACCTACATGTAGTTGAAGGATTATATGCAGCATCAATACATTTGAAAGAAACAGGCTTTCATTAATATTACCCACATCTTTATGGAATTGAAGGAGGAAAGGAAATCTTACTTGAAATGTTTAAGTAACCTGAGACCTTGTCAGCTTTCAGAAGGCAAAGAACCTTATATGAGGTCATATTTTTGACTCTGTAACTTATATAGTTGCTGGCAAATAGTGACTATCATGTTACACTAATGTGCTGCCCAGATGCCCTGCTATTTCACCTGAGGTTTTCAATGTGTTTGTATGTAAAGTTCTCTTTTATGACCATTTAGTGAGTATATTCTAACTGAATAACTTACAGGAAGAGTTTAAAACATTGGAGGAAAAAGCTACTAAAGTCCTAGAAGACTATGAAAAGGCTCAGGTAAGCCACAAGTATAATTTATAATTTTTGTTTATAATTTGCCTTCATAGCCTCACGGTGGCACATTGATAATGTCACTAAAAAAAGTGTCAGATTAAATATGTGTCTATATTAGCCTAGGGCTAGTCAGTTTTCCCTGCCAAGCAGAAGATATGGAATTATAATTTTTACTAAATATTTGATAAGCAGCATTAATCTTGTAAGCTACAGACCACTTAAACAGATTTATGTGAAATGGGCCTTAGCTAAAAGGACAATTTCTTTCTTTCTTTCCCAGATGTACATTTAAACCTTCATTACACTAAAACTCACACCCTTTCAACAACGTCATTTTAAGTAGGGGACTTAGCAAAAAACGTGGCCTCCTGTTTGAGTAATTTTTATTCCGTTTTGTAACTGTTTATTGACGTTATGTGTTTATGATTTTTGTCCTTCAGTTTTAACCAAGATTTATTTATGTTCTGGAAAAAAATAGCGGTGACGTAGAATACTTTTATGCAGTAGTACTTACACCCTTGATTAATCGGCTTTTGCACAAATGGGACCTGGAAACTGTAATAAAATAACCTTTTTCCAAAATGTGGCTATTTCTTGTGTAATGAGAAAAGGCAGCAGTTCCAATCAAGGGAATGTGTTTGTAATGACATACAAGTAATTGACACTTTTGTCTGTTTTTTTTTCTTTGTTTGCTAGTTTCTTCTCTACCATTGTTACATTTTTCAAATACAAGGGTCAATAATTAGTGATTACCTTGCATTTTTGTTCATGCATACAGCAAGAAATGTCAGCAATGGAGGAATCTTTAGAATTGCTAAGAAAGGAAGTGGCAGAACTGGAGTAGGAAGAGACTAAGATGAGGAGTCAGGAGGTGGACATTAAACATGAAGTGGAGAAATATGAGACAGTTTTGAAAGAAAACCAACAGAAAGTCAAACACTGGCAAAAGGAGGTGTGTAATTATCAGTTTTTTCAATGCCATGAGGATTAAAAGCATCATAGTCAACTGCTACTGCGTTCACACTCTGATTGTGCAGAGAATTCATTGCACTTACGAACTTTGCAGTAGTTAATTGTTCCTTAAGTGTTAAATGCAGTCCAAACAGCGTTACATGGCTCAAATAAGATACCAGTTACCAGGCTAAAAACAAGATAAACACCCGGCACTCAGGCTATTTGAAGGCTATAATGCTAGTGCAACCATGTGATACAAAATCCCAGAATAACTGTGGATAAAAAATAAAAATGGGAATGTATTTCCCAACCAAATGCAGACGCACTAACCTCTGGGGGTTAGAGGCCGGATTACAAGATTTCCAGATGTTCAAAGATGAATAACTCCTAAAACAAAATTTGAAAATTTGAGAGCTGGGATGGATACATTTCAACTGCAAACTCTAGCCATATTTATACTTAATAACAAAAGACTCAATCAATGCCATAGCAACACATGTGTGCTGCATAGCCCCCGGAAAATATTTACATGCCCTGTCACTGACAGTGACAGTTTAGTTCTGCCGAATGTAAATACATTTACATAAGTTAACTATATTAAACAACGCCGTTGTAGAGAGGTGGCCATTTTAAAGAGGTTAAATAAGAATGACTGTATGGACTGTCCGCCAGGACAAAAGAAAAAGGCCGTTGTAGAGAGCTGGCTGATGCTCGAGGTTCGACTTTCTATAACACCTATAACTACCTTATAGATAATTAACTTAAGGTCATTCCCCAGTATTGCATTGCGCATCCTTACTGCGCATAATTTATGGCGTTATTAGCGCGCATTCGTGCACGCGCACATTGAAAATATGGGGGATTTGCCTTAATATTGAGTTCTGTCAGGTGAAAAATGGTTATAGCTCACTAACGAGCTCGGGCACCCCAAATTTTTTTCCAGTCATTTTAATCAACTAATCATTAGCTTTGCGTGAGAAAAGACTGATCTGATTTCTATTGTTGAAAATTGAAAAAATAAGGAAAATAGCAGCTGCACTGTAGTCTTTTCTGTTAGGCAGTTTGATAGCCATGGCAGGCAATTTGGTTCCAATATTTTAACAAGGATTCAGCTGTCTGTCAAAATCAAACTTAAAAAGTTTATTGGTGTCCGACACAAGTATTGACTGTAGTTTGAGGCGTGTTTTCATGAGTCTGGGTTCACAAAGAGTTTACAATAACTTGGAATGCGTTCTTGTAATAAGCAGTAAATAACGCTAAAATGGGACATTTTCAATGCCTCACTGCTCCTTGACGAGCATGGGCACCCCCCTTTTTTATTTTATAATTAAAGTTCTCATATGATAAATATTCATTGGACAAAGTTTGAACAAAAATCTATGTGCAGTTTAATTTCAGGGGAATTACCTTAAAAGGTAGATAGAAACTTGCTCCTAATTTGCTGTAAAACGTTTGTTTATGTTTAGTTGAGTAAGTTGTCATTGCAATCATTGAGTGCATCAGCAGAGACTGAACCAGAAGAGAGCCTTGCAACTCTAACACGCGATGAACTGGAGGGCATTGATAAAGAGACTGTTATGGTAATGTAAAGAGTATTAATAGAGTAGAAATAAGTATTAAACTGTTTCGTAGTAAATGGTTTGAACCCAGGAGTATCAGTAGTTCGTATAGTGTGATCGTCCGGGTGAGGGTAGTTCTGAAAAGAACTGTTGTTGGTGACGGATGTTTCGACAACCTGAGCGGAAGTCATCTTCAGAGTCAAGTGAATAGTGTTTGTCAGTCGATGATGTTATAAGTCTGGTCCGTTGAACGTTATTGGTCAGTTTCGCCATGATGGTACAAAGTATTTTCAACGATTGACTCTGGAAAGTTGGTACACCAACCTAGAACAAACGCCTCTTAACAGATGTCAACAACTACCGGCGCCTTACAAACGACTTATCCACGACGGAAACGAAACCGACAAACGGACTTCTAACAGACCGACTTAACAGTACATGGACCAAACACCGACCAATTTGACTAACAATAGACGGATCGAAACCCACCAATGACTGATGACAAACTTTACACGAGTCTTTCAGCCAATACCATCATGGCTAAACTGACCAATAACGTTCAACGGACCAGACTTAGAACAGCATCGACTGACAAACACTATTCACTTGACTCTGAAGATGACTTCCGCTCAGGTTGTCGAAACGTCAGTCACCAACAACAGTTCTTTTCAGAACTACCCTCACCCGGACGATCACACTATACGAACTATTAAACTGTTTGTTCACCAGTCCTTTGGCACATATGAAAGGTGTTACGAGTTATTCCAATTATTTAAATAAAACGTCTAACATCTTTGTTTTGAAAATAGTAAATTTTAATTTTAGTCATTTGTTGTAAGTTACGTTTATGCTTTTTTTTCATTTTAAGGACGGTGCCTACTAATTACAAAGGTTTTTGCGCCAGGTTAAGACCACGCGGAAAAAGTAGATCTTTGCAAGGGCTATTGGAATCCACAAAGTAAAATGGGGGTAGCCACGCATTTTTTCGAGATAAGTAGCCTTGAATCTCAACAAAAATGCTGACATCAGCATTTTCCTGAAAAAAGAAGGAAAGGATATTTATTCACAGATTTCCTTTGAATTCGCCTTTACATACAGAAAAGCAAACACATTTAAAAAGATCTTCAAGCTACATGGCAAATGATAACAAAAAAAACACATTTTTAATATGTTTTTAATAACAAAATCGTTGCAAAAGCGCTTTTAGCGTTTCTGACAGCCTTCCTCTGGTTCAGCTAAAATACGGTCTAAATACCTTTTGCTCACACCCAGAAACTAATCACGTGTTGAATGGACTTGCCACTTCCATTTCATGACATAAAATGTAGGGGTAAAAACGCGTTTTTTAAAGTTATTGATCTTTTTTGAAAACGTTTACGGTGTCCGTTACATTTTTTCCTGTCACCTCCCCAGTAAGTAAGACATTTGCGTATCTCGCACTTGTTTTGCGCGTGCATTACGCCATCTGTAGGTACATGTTTACAGTTGGATTTCAGTATAATGTGCGACAGATAACAGCTAGGTTTTCAGCTGGAAGACGTAAACAGTTAGTGGTTAGCGATATGCTGCTATTCTGTTGTTCCTGGTTTAAGGACCAGTTCATTAAACTTGATTTGGTCACAGTAGTAAGATTTTGCTTTCATTTCAGGCGCGTACGTGATAGCGTAGTTGATCGCGTCAATGTCAGTCCCAGCGCGCGTGTGGAGCTAAACCATGGCTTGCGTGATGCGTAGAACGTGTGTGCACAAACAAAAGTAGGCACCGTCCCGTCTACCATTTCCATTCAGACAGCATGTTTCCTATAAAATATAAAAGAACGTGTAGTTCAGGTGATGATCACTGCTGGAGAATGAACATGTACGTAAAGTACAAGAAAAAGGTAATGGTTAACCATTGCACTATCTTTTTGATGTATAAATCTGTCATCATTCAGTTCACTATCACAGAAAAAAAATGTAATTGTCTGTTACATCAGCTTAGGTAAGAAGGTACTAATGTTATTTCTATATCACATTATAGCTGAATCAGCTGTGCTTATTGTAGATAATTTTTAAATGTTCCGCTTTCTAGTACGAAATTACTGTTTTGGAGGAAAAACTTAAACAAATGAAACCTAACATGGCAGCCATTGCAGAATATCAGAAAAAGGTATTTAACAACATTTATTGACATGCATTGTTTAAAATGTTCCATTATTGGATGGCGATGACAGGTAGTGGCTGTGGCCAGTAAGAACAGCGAAAAACAGCAATTTTACAAAGACTGTAATCTCATAAAGCAACCAAGTATTAAGGGATCATTGCTATTGAGTGTCAGAAGTGTTTAATATACGCTGTGTGTGAAGTGAAATCCTGATCTGTGGGATAGCAGGGTCTTGGTTGGGTAGAATGGCAAGAGTAATCAGTGGGATCCTACCTTTAATCCCACAAAACATTGGCAGGATCCGCAGTGGCACCCCACGTCATCTGGGATAAGTGGGGATCCCAGCTTGGAAATACATGATCCCAGGTGGAATTCTCGAGATTCCACCTCCCGTTTTAACCTAAGGGGTGCTTTTTTTTGGTAGTTATTTGTTATAGATAAACTTCAGTTGTTATAGATTTGTAGTTCAATCAGATAATTAGTTTTTGAAAGATTTGCATCTCTGGGGTTTTGTGCACTCGATTGGTTTGCTGCAGAAGTGTCTGCAAAGTATTTTAGATGCCTTAAAGGAATAACCATGAATCGTTCAAATGCCACCAATAGTGACATTCGGAATAATGCACTCACTGAAGTAAGTGTCAGAAGTTTAATTTTGTGTCTCTGAATTTTGTGTGGCTAACATGTTTACGACCCTTGTTCCTATTCAATTCTTTTTCTTGTGCAGGAAGAAGCTTATCTTGCTCGAGTGAAGGAACTCGATGAAGTGACATCAGAGCGTGATCAGAAAAGACGAGAGCATGAGGCTATGAGGAAGCAGCGCCTTGATGAGTTCATGGCGGGTTTTTCTGTCATCACTACTAAGCTGAAGGAAATGTATCAGGTAAGCTAAGTCAGTGATTTTCGGGTGTCTGGAAAACCCGAATAGCGAATAGCTAATAGTCGCGAATAGTCTCGAATAGTACGAATAGTGGCGAACAGACGCGAAAAGTGGCGAATAGTGACGAAAAGTCGTCAATGGTCACCACTTTAGATCTAATATCCTGCATTAATTAAGGTAATTCCTCTGAAATAAAAGTGACAATAGATTTTTGTTCAAACTTTGTCCACTGAATATTTGTCATATGATAACTTCAACTTTGAAATAAAAAAGGGGGGTGCCCATGCTCATTGAGGAGCAGTGAGGCATTGAAAATGCCCCATTTTTGCATTATTTAATGCTTATTATAAGAACGCATTCCCAGTAATTGTAACATCTTTGTAAGCCCGGATTCATAAGAACACGCATTAAACTACAGTCAATACATTGTGTCGAGCACAAATAAACGTTTAAGTTTGATTCAGACAGAAAGCTAAATCCTTGAT
Source organism: Orbicella faveolata (assembly GCF_042242905.1). Lineage (NCBI taxonomy): Eukaryota > Metazoa > Cnidaria > Anthozoa > Scleractinia > Merulinidae > Orbicella > Orbicella faveolata. The sequence continues at coordinate 18,086,051 of NW_028301553.1, forward strand.
TAAAAATTTGAACCAAATTTCTTGACGTGGTTACCGACTGCAAAATAGAAAAGACCACAGTGTATTTGCTATTTTTCTTATTTATTCAATTTTCAGCAATAGAAATTAGATCAGTCTTTTCTCACGCAAAGCTTATGATTAGTTGATTACAACGACTGGAAAAAAAATTGGGGTGCCCATGCTCGTTAGTGGGCTAGAGCCATTTTTCAACTGACAGAGCTCAATATCAAGGCAAATCCGTCATGTTTTCAATATGCGCGTGTACGAGCGCGAGCTAATGACGCCATAAGTTATGCGCAGTAAGGATGCGCAATGCAAATGTGAGGAATGACCTTAATTGTCCAAATAAGCAACAGAATTTGAGTGAATTTATTACCTTTTCTTCTCCGGACTCAGGCTAGGGCTGTCCATCGCCGACATTAAGAAAACAGAAAACACAAGGATAACCTAATAAAGACGTATTTACGCGGTTAAAACAGAAGAAATTACGTTTAGAAACACCTTTTGTCCTGATAATCGTTTGTGCTTTTTAGCGGGAAAATCCCATCTTACGTTGCTGTGACGTTGACTGCGAGATACTGGGTACCCTATATGCTACGATTTGCCACTATTCGCAACTATTCGAGACTGTTCGCCACCATTCGCACTATTCGTACTATTCGCTATTCGGGTTTTCCAGACACCCGTGATTTTCTGCAGTCAACAAATAGCGTGTCACTATAGCTGATGCCTTATCACTGAATTTCCATGTGTTCTTTTAGTTGCGGATTTTTCTCCATTCATGATTCTTCACAGGATAAATCACCCAAAACACTAGTCAAATTCATCAAGCCTAAGTCTTCATGGTTTGAAGAGTGAAAGTTAATCAACATAAGGAAATTGTTATCGCATTAGAATTGCTAAAAATTTATTATAGTGCATCTTATTTATCGTGTATGCACATCAGTATTGTGTTATTTATTCTGTACTCATTGTGCTGTCTTCTACTCAGCAAAAACCAACAATTGCGAAATTTGCTAATTTGTTTACCAGATGATTACGCTTGGTGGAGATGCTGAATTAGAGTTGGTGGATAGCCTTGATCCTTTCTCTGAGGGAATTGTTTTCAGGTAAAATATGAGCTCTGTGTCATGCGTTTTAGGCATGTGTTATTTCAGCCTAAAACCTTCATATATACAATCTCCTTTTGCACTTACATCATCATCGTCGTCATTATCGTCGTCGTCGTCGTCGTCGTCGTCGTCGTCGTCGTCGTCGTCGTCGTCATACGAAATGTATGTGCTCACCATCCCATCTAAACGGAAATTTCAAAAACAACTCAACGAGTTATTTCGTGGTGGTTATTTAACTTTTTGCTCAATTCTGTACAGTAAATGTCTCAGTCTAAGAAACAAAAAGTGTCCCCATGTAGTGGTTTTATTACTACTATTTTATTCTGACACTGGAAATGAGGGTATATCTTACGTAACAGCACAGTCATTGAATGTCTTACTGATGTTTGGGTGACAGTCAGGGTCCGAAATTGCGCTTTCCTGGTCGCCAATGCGACTAAAAATTTTGCACTGGCGACCAGAATTTCACAGCTGGTCGCCAGCGGGCGATTAACTATTTCAAGCAACGATAATTACACAAACTTTGTTTTTCAGCCAAATCGATTAAAATAAAATTCAAAGCCGCCCGCCAATTGGTCACTTACTTTTTACCTTTCCGCTGCTTTTGAAGTATAAAACCGATTTTCCTGTTATTATAAATCTACCACAACGTTTCACAGCTACGCTAAGTGCGAAGCTTCGCCGCCATGTTTTTCCAGCGGTTTCCCATAACGTACGTATTGCTGGCGCAGAAGGCCACGTGCGTTCTTTCCCCATGAATATTTACTCAGGCGATGTGGTGTCCAAAGACGTCCCGAACTCTTTCCGTAATTTATTACAAAGTGGAGACGGAACATCCGTGAAGAAATTAGTGGAAGATTTTGATATTCAACATGGCGATCCGTCGATCGTCTTGACAGAACGCGAAAGGAGAGATCGTTTTGAACATAGAGCAAAGAACCAAACGGCAGTTTTCAGTCGGGTACATTTCTTCTCCAAAAGGTAGAGACAAGAGAAGGTATAAAATTGACTTGAAACATTTGGCAGTCGCACGAAACTGCGTATATGGCCGGCATTCGATTCGTTCGTCGTGGGTTTTCAGTGGTAGCCGTATAAATAATCAGCGTGTTTGTATTTAATCTTATCGTTAGCGGAAAAATCGCCATCATTGCGGCCCCAAACGCGTTCTCTTCGTTCCGATTCTTAAAAGAAAAACTGGCGAGCAGAATTTTCCATCTGGCGACCAAAAATTTTGGTTTTTGTTTCGCTGCGAAGGAAAAATTTTATTGAGACTTTTTGGCGACCACATTTTTCCATATGGCGACTGAAAAAAAAATTTCAGTCGCCAGTTGGCGCCTGCCTAAAAAAGTTAATTTCGGACCCTGGACAGACAGTTTTTTAAAAACAGAAAAGTATGCAAATAGAAAAGTGCTGATAAATAATAAAGTCATCGCTTTGTTTTAGTGTGAGGCCACCAAAGAAAAGCTGGAAAAACATTTCCAACTTATCAGGAGGGGAGAAGACTCTGAGTTCACTGGCTTTGGTGAGAGCACATTTCACCTGCAGTTAATTCCATTTATTTATTTTATTTATTTATTACAATTTATGGCATACAAAAACAGAAGATAAAGGATGATATGCAGAGGTACTAAAATGAAAAATGATGCAAATTCAAATATGGTAGTAATAAATTAGTAATTTGCACAGTTGACACTTACATGTGCTGCTGTCGTATGTGTAATGAGAGAGTGCATTCTCTGTGCAGAACCTCAACCACTGCACTGGGCCCTGCAATGTTCTCCTACAGGAGAGTTTAAGAATGGCTGATTGGTCTACCACTCTAAATTCAGTGCTTTCCAGACGTTCCATTATAGACCTGTTTGCTACACTACGTTCCCTCGCGCAATTCTATTTCGAGGCTGTTTGTAGCAAGATGCTTCATGATTAAATATGTTATCATTAAATGCTGTCTCGTTGGCATGGTCCCTCCAAATTTTGCACTAGCCAATTACATTCTAGGAAACATGTAACGTTCATGTCACGCGCGTGTTTCCAAAAAAGAATAAAAGATTCTGAGTCCCTGAGGGAATTCAAACCCATGACCTCCCATCCACCGGATGGGTGCTCTGTCCACTCTTGACGTTATTTACGGCGAGCAAGGCAAGATACTTGGTTCTTATTGAGACACCCTACATACAGCTAGGATCATTAATGTCAAGAGCGTAGAAGGCGATAAAAAGGCTTATAAAACAGGAGAATCAACCATCATAAGGATTTAGGAGAGCCGTTAGAATGCAATGTGAAGTGGAAAAAGTTCACATTCCAAAGTAAAATTCATCGTTGATGTCTAATTTGAGCACAATCAGCGGCAAGCATAAGTTGCAACTGATTCCAATGCAAACACAATAGGTTTTGCTGCTGTGCAAGTACGTAGGAAGCAATTCAGAATTTTGGTTTAATTGTTTTAGCCTGTGCACTATAAACTGATAATGTCATCTTGTTTGTGTTCGTGTAGGTTTTTGCCCTTCATCACTACAAACCAACACCACTGTATGTCATGGATGAAATTGATGCTGCTCTTGACTTTAGAAATGTGTCTATTGTAGCAAACTACATCAAGGTCAGTTGACTTCAGGAAAAAAAAACATGATTTGGAAATTCCCAATACAGACAAGTTCGGGTGTTTTATGTTCAGTTTTTAGTGCTTCATCTCATGGGTATTTTTAGATCTGCACGCTGTAGTTTCTTAGACATTTTAAAATATGACAATATAAATTCAAAATGAATCTGTCGATTAACTTTGTAAACAAAGACAGTTATCTGCATTAGCATGTTTTAATGATAGTTGGAGCTTTGGGGTTCTATCTTTTCAGTCAAAACGGACGCTTTAGAAATTATAATTGTTCATAGTGCAGCCTGAAATGTCTGGATAGAAACTTTTAACCCATTGTTTGAATGTATCACCAAACATTGAAAGCCCTGTAAGATGTCATAGAGTTGGGTATATGCCATCACAGCAGTCTAATTGTATCAAATATAGTTTTACTTCAAGCATAAGGGATATACTTTTTAATAATATGTATGGGTAAATGCGTGGAGTCAGTGAGCTGTCTTTATGAGAACGTTTCCACTACACGAAAATAAAGTTAAATGAAGCAGGATGCAGAGTTTAAATGTTTTTGTGGAAGATTTAATCGCTAGCTATCGGTCAGCATGTAAATTTTACATAAAAACAAATTTTCCCATCTCACCGAATCTGCCTTATTTCCATAACAATTTTGCATTCTAAAGAAATCAGTTTCTTTCGTACGTGTATTAACATTTAGGCCTGAATGTACTGGGTCAAATTAAGGGTGAATTTAGTTTTACTCTCAGCACCATTTTAAAATTGGTTTTATTTTGTACTGCTTTTTGTTTTAGGAGAGGACAAAGAATGCCCAGTTTATTATCATCAGCTTACGGAATAATATGTTCGAATTAGCTGATAGACTTATAGGTATTTTTAAGACTGATAATTGTACGAAGAGTGTTGCAATCAATCCACAACTAATAGCATCCGAGACCTGATGTTACAGTATCGGCCTTCAGTTATAACAGGCGAATGAAGATGACTTGTTAATGACAAAATTAGCTGTCGCGGTGGTGGCATTGAAGTAAACCTAGCTAAGGTTTCCCGCATGTATAAAGTGAAGTATATAAAAAACACACGCAAAAATTAGTTATTGTTTTGTACTTTGTAGACCTGAAAATAAATTGTGAAAATAATGTACTTTGTATATGAAATAGTGTCTTAACAAGCTCTTAAAAATGTAATTTGAAATTGGTGTTACAAAATACTTATAAAAAGACCATTTCCGAGTTGCCTATTGCCTCTGTATCAAGATGAATCTTTATGCAAAACCATCGACTTGAAATTTTCTTTCACCTGTACGTTCATTTTCAGAAAAATCACATTCATTTCTAATTATAAGTTTTGCACGGGAACTTGACTTCAAACAGAGACGATGCCAAGGATAACGACAGCGACTCTGAAGTTAAACTCATCAACAATCGATGAGCTTGGGGAATGGTGCCTGAAAGGATGGTGGAGCCCAAGAACAAACTAAACCGAGCGCGTAGGGTATCCATGACAACCCTGTAAGCGGAAACCACCTGATTTGACATCCGAATCCAGGCGCCCTGCACAAATCCCCCGGCCACCCCGTATCCACTCTGGAGACTGCTGGCCAGCAATCTTGTTTCGCGTTTAACTTAGCCTAAATTACATCTAGCCACGTATTTTGCAGAAACCACACCACTGTTTCCGTTTCGAATCATCGAAAAAAGTTATTTCTCTTATAGAGAGTATTTACACTGTGTTACGCAACGGAGTAACCTGCGATCATACCCTCCCTCCCTTATATTCAGACGTAGCAACAGGGTGTCGTACTGTACATGCCCACGGCTGCCATGGAGACCAGGATACCTGTACCGGTGCATCCAGTTACACCTTGAATCAGAGATTGATCAAGTCGGCTAAAGATGTACCCGAAAAATCAAGCGAAGCCAACACACCTCAGAATTTAACTTGATTGAATACGATATTTCGGATGGCCACACTGCCTTCTTCAGGTATATAAGAGTAGCTATTGTGAAATCAGGTGAATTAAACACTACATTGTATCGGTTAAGCTGGTAGCCGAGAATTTACAGGGGGAAGTGGGCAGTGTATAAATTTTATCTAAGGCAGGGTTCTTTACCTGGGGTTTCAAAATAGAAATTGAAACTCGGAAGTGAGCACTTCACAAACAAATACCGTCAAATGGGCCACTTTGTTGACAGATTGTTTTCCATTGAACAAGTTGATCCCATTAATCCCCCCCCCCCCCCCCCTCCTAAAAAATCCTCTATGCCCTTAATTTCCTAATAGGGCCTATATCCAAAGAACGGCACTTGCCTACGCTTTTGCCTCCGGGTTTTCCGTTCGGTAGTTACAGGGGGTTAAGCGAGACTTATATTCCTATAAAATCTTTTTCAGACTTCTCCTATAAAGTCCCATAAATTGAGCAAAAATCCTACATTTTCCTATATGTTGATCCTTCTTTCATAAGGTATTGCAAATAATATTTAGAAACTGAACTAAACGTTACACTGGCAGTTAAAAATCCATAATTCAGGAGATTCGTGTCACAACACCTTGCGAATTGTTCTTTAAATTTGCACCCAGTCTTCCTCTTAATTGTGGGAGGCCCATCTTTCACGTGCGACGTGTAGGTGCCATGTTGGTGTATTGAGAAGTGTACTGAGTGATTTCTATGTATTGTAAAAATAGCTGTTTATCATTATGTACCTCACTTGAGGTTGATAACCCTTTGTTTTGGTATCTAATTTCTATGGTTGGCCATTCGTTTCAAAATTACGACAGGGTATACGCGGGTTTTTCTGCCGCGTATACTTGTTTACATACGTTACGTATGGGCTTTAAGCTCATATACACGACCGTTTAGATCGCGTATATACGCATTTTTAAATGGCCACACATTTGCGAAAATTCAAGCGCGGGGATATGCGAAATAAATGACCAAATATACGCGTCCTACAAGGACCCATATATACGCGTGCTAAAATGCGCGTATATGCGGGTCTCGTAAATTACGTTTTATATGCCAGCACGAAATGTGCCTTTTTAAGAGAATGGCTGTTCATGTATGATAGCAATGAAAATTACTTTAACTGGGAATCGTCAATATGACGGCAGTGGTAAAATGCCTTGTCTTACTCTATCTGCTATTTTATAATGTTTGTTACTGCAGCTCTGCAGTGAATGAAATTCTAGAAACAGTTATGCGTGTTTTGGATGACTGATCAAGACTTTATCCTAACGCTAATCGTCGTGAAGTTGCTGTGAATTACTCTGTACATCGTTTAGTTGCCTGCGTAGCTTGGCGATTTTTAGGCAATTTGAACGCTAAGAAAGCGGCGAAGCTGCGATAACGAGCGCCAAATGCGGCGTTGCCACGAGGAGCCTGGGGGGTTCCCGCTCATTTTCGCGGCTTTGTCGCTTTGTGCGCTCGCGCTCAAATTGCTTAAAAAATTGCTAAACCGCCAAGCTACGCAGGCTAATCCTTTAGTTGATTCATTGGACAGAGGTACCAAGGTGAATGCTGAGAGGATACGGCCTCTAGAGTCGTTTGTGAGACAAATGCAATATTTACTACTTAGATGGGAAATGTTTGCATTAAGAGCAATTTCATGCACCTGAGTGTACTCCCATTAGAGCTTTGCCAACTGCATCAGCTTCTAATGGAAGAGTGGGTCGTCCAGCCCATGATATATCAATACCTCAAGGGGAGTTTTAGGAAACAGAATGTGATTTTAGTGTAAGTCCGTCCTATTGGGTCTTTACCAGATAATTCATCTGGTTGAGTGGTATCATCAAACGTGTCCCTGACAGCTAGTATTTCCAGTATTACATATATCTTGTAAAATCACTGCGTTCACCCATATTGGTTGTGCGTACAGCATGGTCATTCCATGCCTCAACTAGGAGGTTTAACTGGTTGTTAATTCTGGAAAGAAATATGTAATACAAACAGAACAGATCGATTATGCTGCTCGATTCCAGGATGCCATTTTCTTCCATCTGGTAGACCAGAATGTAATAGAACTGACCGACTTCAATAAAGACTTCTCTCCAGAGACGTTCAATTCACTGGTTGTGTACAGACAACCCAGCAATTTTGCTTCCCCTATTAAATTCTCTGTGCCATAGCATAGCTCTTCCTACCTCTTAATTTTCATCCCCTTTGTTTGAACACACTCTAGAGGGCAATCCATAACTTTGCACAGCAGCTAAGAACAGAGCGAGCCCAGTCGCAGCAGAATTTTTTCTTGAACAACTTAAAGCCTAAAGCCCTGTCAAAACCACCATGTATTACAAACCTCTAACTGATAAGGCAGTGTAGTCCATCAATGTGCCAGAGAGAATTAGGTCCCCTGACGCTGTCAACACGCCTTGTGATGGTATTGAACCACCTCAAATCAGACCCTGCTGGGTCAGTTCGAAAAAACTTTCCCTTACACGCTGACGCTGAACATAGATGTTTCTACTTCGCAAATGACCCAGCATGATACTGATACCAGAATTAGAAAACTCACGTCAGTCTTATTTCTCGAATCATCAGGGCCGGGTTGTTCGAAAGCCGGTTAACGCTAACCAAGGATTAAAAGTTAACCCAAATATAAATTTTTCTCTATGAAACTGTTTTCCACTGCTTATGCTTTGTGGAGTTTGAGATTACTCAAGTTCAAAACTGAACTGCAAACATTTCCCATCTATGTAGTAAGTATTGAATTTGTCTCACCAACAATTCGAGAGGCAGAATTCACTCAGCACTCGCTTGGGCACCTCTGTCCTAAACGGTGAACAGAATCCACAGCAACTTCACGACGAACGATCAAGTTCTCTGTCATGTTACGATTAGCGTGAGGATAGAATCTTGAACAGTCATGCAAAATACGCATAACTGTTTCTAGAAGTTCATTCACTGTGGGAGCTGCAGCCACAAACAGCAGATAGAATAAATAAATAAATAAATACACATTTATATAAATATACATTTATATAGCGCCATTTTCCACTAATTGTCCATGGCGCTTTACAATACTTTAAAATTAAAATCCTAATTCTTTAAAAACCTAAAATCCTAAATCCTAAAAGTTAAAATCCTAAGAATTAAAGACAAGACAAGACAAGAAGCAAGACAAGACAAGAAGCAAATAGCAGATAGAGCAAGACAAGCCATTCCACCACTGCCGCCATATTGACGATTTTTAGTTAACCCTTTGAATACCAAACTTTTGCCAAAAAATACCGTTTTTAACCGTTTAGTCAGGTTTTTTAGCTGCCATGCGCTAAATAAGCCTAAGTTGTGCTAAAAAAGCTTTTTTTTTTACTAAAAGGAGAGCTTTTTCGAGGTTTTTTTTTTTTTTGCCATTAATCGTTCTCAATTTCGTTTGTTGGCCCTTTCCTCTCTGTTTTTCTCTGCCCTTTTACACTGGCTACCTTTTGCATTGTATGTTCTTTCTGGCTGCAGTGAAAAGTTGGATGTTAATTACGGGCGAAGCCTAGAAATGGACCTTGATCAATCATAGGCGTTGTGGACCATTTTACCACCGTTTTTGCACGAAAACTGATAACCTTGTTTTTCGATTTGCGACGTCGGAATGTCGTCGATATCTAAACCTGACCATTGTGCGGAAAGGGCTAGCCTAGCACTACTATCAGCTTATCAAGAATATCTGATGACATTTAAATTGATGACGTCACAAGTGGTACAAAGAGCACGACCATTAATTACGCATATATGCGTAGTTGGTATTCAAAGGGTTAAAGTAATTTTCATGGCTATCATACACGAACAGCCATTCTCTTAAAAAGGCACATTTCGTGCTGGCATATAAAACGTAATTTACGAGACCCGCATATACGCGGATTTTAGCACGCGTATATATGGGTCCTTGTAGGACGCGTATATTTGGTCATTTATTTCGCATATCCCCGCGCTTAAATTTACGCCAATGTGTGGCCCTTTAAAAATGCGTATATACGCGATCCAAACGGTCGTATATTTAACAAATGGTAAACGCCATAGCGTGCACTATTGAGTTGTGGATGCACGCGGGAGGTTGCTAAGCACGAAAGAAGCGTAAGAGTCGCACGAGGCGAGAGCCGAGTGCGACTCTAGCTTCTTGAGTGCTTAGCAAACCTCCCAAGTGCATCCATAACTCAATAGTGCACGCTATGGCGTTTACCATTTGTTTTACAACATAACATTGAGACACTGGAACAACAGAAGTCCTTTTATTGAGCTACATCACAAAAAAATGTCCGTGTAGTCTTACATGACAAGAGAAAACAAGCGCGCGAAAATTCATTCATGACAACCGACTCCACACCAGTAACCCGATAAAGTTTCATCTTCAGACAACTGTGAAGACAGTTTCGCATTTCTGGCAGAAGAACGTCGGCCATTACTTTGGAAACAATGTCTGTCAAAAGATTTGCTTTGTGAACATTAGCACACACGTCAGCAGCGTACACCCATGGGCAAATAGTACACGCTAAATTAACCAATCAGAGCACACGCTTTGCCTTAGTTATGTTATAAATGAGCTTAAAGCCCATACGTAACGTATGTAAACAAGTATACGCGAGAGAAAAACCCGCGTATACCCTGTCGTAATTTTTGAAACGAATGGCCAACCATAGTAAATTGCCCGTGCTGTGGGGGTGCCAAATCGGCGAACAAATCCGTCCCAATCTCGTTCCCAGAGTCTTCGTTACCCTTGACCAGCAGTCGGAAAACAAGAGCTCTGGGAGTAACCATTTTGAAATAACCGAATTCTAGTGATTCTGCTCATCCGGTTTCACTGCGCAGTGTACATCTATGGCGCATGCCTGAAATGGTTGCTCCCAGAGCTCTCGTTTTCCGACCGCTGGTCAAGGGGAACGAAGACTCTGGGAACGAGACTGAATCCGTCCGAAAAATTCTCGAAACAAACTGGATTAGGATTGCGTTACACCACGTGAACGCAATAAAATAAAGAACCTCACGTTGGGCCTACCAGTTACTACCGGATTAGTCCAACCTATATTTTTGTTTCTTTCTTGGGTTTTGTCCTGTATTTTCAGGTCGTTGAGTCCTTTATTGCTATATGTTTGGACTCCTAAAGTGCTTGACACCCTGTAGTTTTATGAACGTTTGTCTATTACATGCCAAACTGGATCGCGTTTCTTTTTTTTACGCCTTATAATCGTGTTTTTTTACGACCAAGTGAAACAAACTATTTTCCATGTCCAATATGTTGGACTACAGTAGTGATAAAGGTTTTGCATGGAAAATAGCTAGCCTGGGATAGGGTAGGGGTTTTTGAAGCCTAGTCTAGAATAGGGTTGCAAAATCAAGTTGATCATGGCTAAGTGTAAGGTAAAGGATTGAGTATCCCTGCGGCACACCCTTACCAAAATATTTACAGGACATAAACAAATAAACAAACAAACAAACAAATAAATAAATAAATAAATAAATAATAATAATGATAAAATAAAAGTCCCCGGGAGAGACGGAGACAGAAATTTGATTCTGTAGATTCTTGGACTTTTTTGGTTTTTAAAAAATCTCTTAGGGTTTGTCTGCGCTGTAATCGAATATTTTTTTGAGAATCTCCTGGTCAGTGAGTGGGACCCCGTTAATACGGTCGCCAACGGGTCGTGAAAAATTTTCACGGCTTTGAAGGCCACCTTGACGGGTAGGTAGCACGTGTCAGAAATTACAGTGTTTGTATGGAAATCCGATGGCAAATAATTTCTTAAACTAGGGTATTTAAAAGATAGAAATGCTGCAGCACATTCTGTTGATAGTGATACATTTTACGCAGTGACTCATCCACAACTTCATGCATGATGACGCGTCGATGGCGACGTGTGACAAGGGATCGTGACAAAAAAGCGCAGACTGATCTGAACAGTGTTTGCACATAAAACGATACACATCAACCTCCCCTTTACGAGATCGCGAAAATCGAAAGATGTGGAAATTGTAGGAGCAGAAATCTATCTTATAAATTCTGTACTGGTACGTATTAAATGTCTCTAGAATGTTGACAGACTGTGTCGACGCCTCCATCGTGATGCGTGAAAATGCTAAAGCTTTAGCTTAAATTCATGTTTGGATGAAAAGAAATAGATCACGTATGAAATTAACGTGTTATACGGTTTTCGTTTGTTTTGATTATTCCACAAGCTTTAGTAGAGACGATTTCTCTTCTTTAAGAATTCGACCAAGGGGGCGAGACCTCTCAGAAATGACATAATAAGTTTAAAATAAGATGTCACAATTAATCGCCCAGATTTACAAACTTTCACATACTGCATTAAGAACAAAAGCAAGAGTTGTGAAAGTCAAGTACGATCTCCTTCATATCGTTTTACAGGTAAAATCACTAATCTATCTCACTGGAATCCACGCGAAAAAGGACGACGGCTCGACGTCCTCGTGTTGTTCATGGAGTAGTGCACTCTGGTTAAATACAATGCACTCTGGTAAAAAGTGATGAATTTTTAAATCCTGATTATGTTGCTGCTCGCTCGCTCCGCAAGCAAAGTACAGCAAGCAAGTACAGTAACTGGGGACATAATATGTTGCTGTACACCAAGTACTAATTATTAACAATAGGTGGATGCATATATGGCATTCTTCCATGAAGTATGTACACCGCAGGAAAAATGCCAGTTCACGCGTTCCTGGGGGAATGGACCCTGGGGATGAAAATTTCCCAGAGGTCTTCATTTTCATCCCCAGATTCCTCACTCCCTCGGTTCTTTTGGTCACGTGGTCGTGGAACTGATAATACTCGAGGAATTTGTTCGAGGAAGTGGATGATGTTGTGTTAGTTTCGAAGTATTTGCTGTTTGTGGCACGCTTGCCAATATTGCCTTACCTCGTAGAAGTATAAAAAGAGCTAACAGGAAGTGACATAGCTCCATTCCTGCCTTTCTCTGATGTCATTTGCGTGGCACCATCCAAGCATAAGCAGGCTTCGCGCGGAGGAGTTGCTGTTGAGCTCAGGGAAAGACGGCTCTTTTATTATACGAGACAGCGAAAGTGTCTCCAATGCACATGTGTTATGTCTGCTGTGAGTATCCTTGAACATTAGAATTCACATTTTTACTTTTATCTGTGTTTTACGAGTCCTCTTCACAGCGGTCAAACGCCAAAAATCATCCAAGTCCACTTCCGGTAGTTTGATACCTCGAGCCAATAAACTAGGTGGACACGAATTATGAAATCCACATGTGTGTGGTGTGTAAAGCTAAAACTGTCAGTGACTGTCCTAACTTTTGGCTTTAAAGTGTAGGGGTTTGAAAATATGAGGTGTTTTCAGGCAGCAGTTTTGATGGGAACTGCATGTTCATGACAGTGCTCATGAGGCCACACATAATTATATAACTATTCTTGGCAGCTCATACACAGTGGTCAGATGCCCTCGGATTCCCTGGCTTAACTGCCGAATACCCTGCTACTTGGGTTAATTCATTCATGCGTGTTTCTTGATCTTTAAAAATGTATGCGCAAGTAGAAACGATAACAATAGTGGCAGGGTATCATGTAGTTACACTTTGCTGGGTTTGTCATGAACAGCATTAGATGCCATCCACCAGAGCCTGCTCCCCCTTAAGGTTACTTAAAAAAACAAACAAACAAAAGGGTTTTCAAATTGAAATAAAGTAGCAGGAAGAGTGGAGCACTGTTCTGATTTTAATAGCAGTGGTCTTGTAGGGGAGGGTGCTGGAGAGGCTCATCCCCTCATGTAGGGGGGTTTGAGGTAACTTCCTCAAAAAAGTTTTACATTTTGTGTGCCTTGAGGTGCATTCTGGTGCATTTGTAGCACTCAAAAGTGATTTTTTAAAGAATAGTGTAATTCAAGTACTAAGAGACACAGACACAGTAAAACCCTGCCTTGAGACAAGCGCACCACTATTACAGTGGCTCAAGGAAAATCTACTTTTCACTTTTCACTTCTTGTTTGAAATTATTTTAGTATATCCACCCTGATTTGGTTGGACTGTCAGTAATTTAATAACTAAATTTTACTGGTTTGATTTTTTGTAGGCATGAAGGAAGAATACATCATTACAGAATTTTACGAGAGGAAAATAATGGAAATTTCTACATGCAGGTCAGTTGAAGCAGGTTTTTCTTATGACTAGTGGACAATGCATGTACTGGCTAATGTATCTGCCTGGGCTAATTTTTCATGCTGTTTTATACATTTAAGTCCATATAACTCTTTCTATAACATAAAGTGGGTTGGTTCTAAAAATTATATGGAAATCAAAGCCAGAAAGAGAAAGGAGGAAGGTGTTTGAACCTTTTATTGGTTGAGTTTCTGCTTGTGGAATTCAGTTTTCTAACAATAAGGAATGATTTACTTGGCTCCCCCTAATTTGGTTTTTATAAAGCTCGTAAAAGTAACTTTTGTCACAAGTGTCACTAGAAGTCAATACAACATACATGTATGAGTTAACAGACTGTAAATACTCATAAGCAAGGGTTTTATATAAATTGAAGGGGTGAGTGCAAAACCATGCTAAGTGACGATTTGGGTGAAATCAACATTTAACCTTTTTTGACCTGAAATCGACATTTTTGAGCTTTTACGTTGCGTGAAATTGACATTTTGCTGCTTTCTAAGTGAAATCAACATCCTTGCCATCGCGCGTTAACATGAGTCAACGTTTTAACCACTTTTGACCTGAAATCAACAAATTTGAGCTTATATAAGTTGCGTGAAATTGACATTTTGCTGGTTTCTAAGTAAAATCAAAGTCCTTCGACTTATAACAAGGGCTTGGCTTGGCTATTATAACAAAGGGTCGGCTCTGTTAAGCATAACAAAGGCTCGGCTTCGTTTATTTGAAGACCTCGGCGGGAAAAGGGCGCTAGGTATTTTAATCAAAAGTGAACTTTGTCGAAAACACTCCAAATTTCGCATGCAGTTTTGTTTAGGTATGTTTAACAACGTCCCGTAGTTTTTCCGCTAAGCTTTGTTTTGTTTTCGAGATATTGCGTATGCAGAAAAACCACTCGGTTTTCCAAGCAGCGTCTTTATAAACGAAGCAAAAACCAGCAACAAAAATACAGGACCACGTTTTTCTATTACATTGAAAACCACATGCAAAAATTCAAGCCCTTTCGTGAAAATTTTTTTTTTCACCCAAATCATCACTTAGCATGGTTTTGCACTCACCCCTTCAATTATAATGCACAAGCAAGTAAAAATTAATGATAATACATGTAGCAAACAACATTCATCATGTCAGTCATCATGACACCATTTTCAAGTTCAAAAAGATAAGAAATATACTGTCAGAAAAAGATTAACATATTAAATAATTAATTAAATTATATATACCATGTCATGCAAATAGTTTTGCTTGGATTGAGTCTGGTTGAACATTGAGAGATAGTTCAAGACAAGTCTCTAATAATATTAGTAACATTTCATGTACTAAACAATCAAACTTATTGTGGCACTTCGTCAGGACAGAAAACTGTTTATCAAGGTCTGTCGGGACAATACAGTGCTTGAAATGGTGTCATGATGACTCTGAAATGTTTGCTTTTCACGTTAATTTTTATTTGTTTGTACATTGCAATGCTCCTGTTATATGGGAGGAGACATTGCTAAGTAACACATGTTAGGGCATTGATTAGCCTTTAAACCTATATAAACAGGGCTGTTCTCTAGTAATGGTTGGTGATCCCTCTTACATTTACCTTTGGGCAACTAGGAAATCGTAGTTTTTGTACAAAATTGAATTGCTGGGCACCATGGACTTCAAAGATTCAGAGGCCTGGCTCCCCAAAATTTCTTCTTAGATCACAATCTAGATAGAGTACAATACACTGACCATTGAGGCAACTTGAAGTTTTGGTTTTTACATTGAGTCTGTTAACGGTGCCATGGCCTTTCTCTATAAAGGATTATAATTTAAACAGTCTGTTACACCTAAGTTTAAACACACCATCAAAAATGCAGTGCACAACATGAGACAACTGGCTAAACTGATATGTTTTTATTTTGGGTTATGGCTAATGTCAATAGCACCCAGGGCTCAACTGCTTGTTGACCAACAAAAACATTTTACATGAGCCAGTGGAAGAACTGTTCAGGTTAGGTTACTCTTTCCCCATTTCGGCCAGGTAGGTCATTTTTCACATGGAGTACAACTGTCTGAATTTCCCTAATTGCTTATATGCCTAATTTTTACATGAAACTTAAGGCAGTTCCCGGAGTGGCAGCTCAAGGTTTCAGCAAGTTGGAACACCTGGTGACGTTTTACAGTCAAGGTCACCAGGGTTTGCCTTGTGAGCTGAAACAACCTGCAGTGTTAGAGCAGGACAAGGACGTTACTGATGATGACACTGGTAAGATCTGTTTGCTGTAACATATAACTAAGTGCTATCAGTTGTAACTTAAAGGTGGGTGCACCATACAATGTAATAGCTAGCAAAATAATAATATTATTAACATGGACTCCTAAAGAGCCTGTAATAAGCCATGCCATGTACATGTTCCACGAGGCAACATGTGCCCTACTTACCTTACCACTTGTATTTTTGGCTCAGTCAGAGCTTTTAAGCATCGATGTGAACTGAAAGTCACATTTTCACTTCAAGCCAACAGTGAACAACAGTGTTCAATTCATGTTAATTGCCAATTCAGTATAGCACTGGCAGTTCACATAAACATTCCCTTAGGAACACACCAGGGAAATGTGTCATAGATCAGCAACAAGATTTGCCGTAAAATTCAAAGTTGAATAACAAAAGAATGTTTTTATTCTAGATGATGAAGATGATGATCTTGATGAACCAGATAGTGGGCCGACTGAAAATGAATATGAATTTCCTCCTCAGTTCATCAATAGTGTAGAGCAGTTGGAGTCTGAGAGGTAATCTTTATCTCTGAGCTGTACTGCATTTTGTTACACTAAGTAATTGTCTTTGGAAAGCTTATTTCATGAGAGAAGTGAATTCTCAAGAGGTTAATATTTAGACTTGCGTGGTGATTGTCTGTACATTAAGTGTTAAGTGAGTAAATGAATGAAAGGAGGGAGGAAGGAGGGAATGATTACCTTGCAAATTTAAATTAGGCAGTAGATGAAGTTTTTATTTCATTGGCTTTTTGATTAGTTGTAATTAGTTTCCAAAAGGCCTAGATAGCAGCAGACATGTAAAGATTTTAAGGAAAACGACCAATTTTTTAAGTTTAAAAGACATGTTTCGACAGAACTTCTGTCATCTTCAGTTGAATGAATGATTACAAAGCAAGTTGAATAATAAGTAGGCAAAAATGCTAATTAAGACAAATAGTAACAACAGAACGTGAAAAGGTGTAAATTAAAAGGATAATTTTAGATTTACATGGTGTAATTGCTGATTGAGGCAAGGTAGTTCTTTTTGAATATGGATAGCCTCCTTTATCTTGAGTTGAAAGCTGGTAGTGGCGTGATCTAAAATATGAAAGCAGTCTATTGAACACAATGAGCGACAACGTTCAGAATTCTGAAGATGTTTGAAGATGTGAGAGGCCCTATCAACGGCTAAGTGCTCACGTACGCGTGTGGAAAAATGTCGGGACGTTTCGCTGACATAACAGGCATTAGAGCCCGCACATGTAAACTTATAAACCACATGTGAACGAAGCCCGCCGGGGATAGGGTCTTTCACACTAAAAAGGTTACCTATCTTAAAGGAAGAAAAAACTAATTTGATGTCTAAATCATTACAATAGCGCTTGATTAAGTGTCGAATCTTCTTCTGAGTGATGACAGAAAAATGGCCTATGTACGGCAGCTTAAAGTAAAACGTGGGTGAGGTGGTAAGGGGGTAGCCCCGGAGACAATGATTGCTATGGGTCCCAGTGATGTAACGGTTAACCACTTTTTCAATTAAATGGGCAGGGAAAAGGTTCTTTTTGAGAATTTCAGTAAGCTTGGTTATATCGTCGTGTAACCCCAACCAAGTGTTGTTGATCTTGTAGGCCCTGTCAACAAGAGTCCTAATGAGACCTACTTTGTATGAGTACGAGGTGAAGCTAAAATAATTAGTTAATAACCCAGTAAAGGTTTTCTTACGGTAAACCCTAGTTAGGAAGGAATTAGTGTCACTGTTATCAATAAGAACATCTAAAAAGGGTAATTTGCGATGAAGTTCTTTTTCCATAGTAAACCTTATGTTGGGGTGCCTAGAGTTAATGTAGTCAAAAAATATAACAGCATCGTGCTCTGAGTGAAATAAACAAAAAGTGTCGTCAACATACCTACGATAAAATAAAATTTTAGAGCATTGAAAATTTTCCAACCATAGTTTTTCATGATGCCCCATAAAAAGGTTGGCTAATATGGGAGCAAAGGGAGACCCCATGGCCACATCGTCAATTTGGTCATAGAAAGAACTGTTAAATAAGAAATGGGTCTGGGTGGTGGCTACAGTGAAAAGCTACCCCCTTACCACCTCGCCCACGTTTTACTTTAAGCTGCCGCACATAGGCCATTTTTCTGTCATCACTCAGAAGAAGATTCGACACTTAATCAAGCGCTATTGTAATGACTTAGACATCAAATTAGTTTTTTCTTCCTTTAAGATAGGTAACCTTTTTGGTGTGAAATACCCTATCCCCGGCGGGCTTCGTTCATGTGTGGTTTATAAGTTTACATGTGCGGGCTGTAATGCCTGTTATGTCGGCGAAACGTCCTGACATTTTTCCACACGCGTACGTGAGCACTTAGCCGTTGATAGGGCCTCTCACATCTTCAAACATCTTCAGAATTCTGAACGTTGTCGCTCATTGTGTTCAATAGACTGCTTTCATATTTTAGATCATGCCACTACCAGCTTTCAACTCAAGATAAAGGAGGCTATCCATATTCAAAAAGAACTACCTTGCCTCAATCAGCAATTACACCATGTAAATCTAAAATTATCCTTTTAATTTACACCTTTTCACGTTCTGTTATTACTATTTGTCTTAATTAGCATTTTTGCCTACTTATTATTCAACTTGCTTTGTAATCATTCATTCAACTGAAGATGACAGATGTTCTGTCAAAACATGTCTTTTAAACTAAAAAAATTGGTCGTTTTCCTTAAAATCTTGTAATTAGTTGTTTTTTTCTTGTTATTCATATAACAAGTACAGCACAATTTTTAAGTTGTTAACACATGTAAGGCTTCTAATCTGCCACAGTCGAATTTGAATTAAGTGTTTTCTTTGTATAAAAATTATCAGGTTGGATAAAGGCTTTCATTCAGCTCTTAGTCTGTATCTTGGAGATGGGATTAAGAAAGACATGGAGATGGTTGCTAATGGAGAAACTGTTTTGGAAGAAATGCAAAAGTTGCTAGCTACAACGTCAATGAATCTAATTGTGTAAGATATATGAACAAGTCATAACATCTTAATTTTAATTGTTAGATGTACAGCTCTGGAAAATATCCTTTTCACAGAAGATCACTGTCCAGAAATTCTGAGGGGGAGGGGGCTCTCAAATGCTGAAAGTGTTAAACGAAAGAGTGATGCTAAAGTAGAATTTCTCCTTTGGAGGATGGTTATTTTCTAGAACAGCACAATTATTATTATGTTAACTAGAATTCTACTTGTGCACCAATGAAATGCTGCAATATGATTGGTTGAGCTGATGTGCACCATCAGCCATAAGTAGCCACTATACTGTGTTTCAGTATTAATTTATAACATCAAAATATGTCATTGATAATACACACCACATCTATTTTACTGGTCATATATTCTACAGTTATGTATTCATATATTCTACAGTTATGATTACCATGTGATTGTGCTGAAAGTTTCTTTTCTCCCAAGCAATAGACGTGATAAAATGTTATTGACCTTGTTTTTCTCAATCCACACTGGATGAAGCAGATCATATTTTGTCAATGCCAGTTTATGATCCATATTGATTTATTGTCCATAATAATTAGAAGGAGAAACCTTAGGGCCTCTTAACCTGGAGGTGGGGGACCCCAGGTAGGTGAGGTAACCCACCCAGACATGTTCGCAAAAATAGCCCACTTTTACAAAATATGTTCAATCTTACAATAATCTCGAGCTTATTGTGCAGTCACTTAAATAAGCAGTTAAAATGGTGGTCCATACTCTTTTCCTTTCACTAGCTGCTTTTGCTGTGATGTTTCAGTGCTGTAGCTCTCAATATTATTTCACTGTTAATGATGCAAAGCCTCTGCCACTGGCCATTTAACTGCTCAGACAACACTGCATGACTTCAACACATTCAAAAACAAATAAATTTTTGGAGGCTTCATGAATGTAGCATATGAAAAAAATTGGGGGAGGATGTGCTTGCATATGTATCATGAACACAACCATGGCTGGACGGGTTACCTCACCTTGAGATGTTTACATAGCAAATTGTGATCCCGGCTGACAGGGTTACCCTACCCTGCAGACCAGGCAACCTGCCTAGAGAGGTTACCCCACCTATCATGCAAACATGATCAAATTAAAATGAGAGGTTATGTGGATGGGCAGGTTACCCCTCTTGGGCTGGTTGCCTCACCTACCTACAATCATGGACAAAAATGTTGACACACTAGAGCCAAACAAACGCTTTCTATCGGCGTCCTTCCATAACTGAAAAAAACATCTTTTTTTTGATAGCCAAACCTGCCTCTCCCCCTTTTCAATGTTGAAATATGCTCCATGGACACTATCACGTGGTTACAACATTGAAAAGGGGAGAGGAGGTCGAAATGTGAAAATTAGAGATTGAAAAACTCAATTGTTCAACAAAACAGGTTTTTGGGGGAGAGTGTCTCAACTACTTTTGTCCATGATTGTGGGTTCCCCCACCTCAACAGGCCCTTAGGTCATATGTAAAAGCCTGAAAATTCCTGACACCAAATAACGGAGTGACTAGCATGGTTACCACTTAATTTCGCATCCTACATTTTAAAGCCTGTCATGGTATCCATCATCACCTCTTTGAATATGAGAAATTGCTGCAAGGATGTGCTGGTAGTATTATATTTGTCTTGTGGCTGTCACACGTTAGTCAGTCATTAGCTCATTGCTATTGCAGCCGAGCTCAACTAGCTCTGTATTGTCAATCCAGTTTTGTATTGCCTGCGTACATGTAGCTTGTGATTATAAACTCCTTCTTTCCAAACTCGTGGTCTGTGGACCGTAAGGTCATTCCACTGAAATAGAACCTGCACTGAGATTTTTGTAAAACTTTGCCTATTGATTGTTTATATTATAGGAGCTTATATTATAGGAACCATGTTCATTTAGGGGCAACAGCACCTTGGTCATACCCATATAAATCCTTATAATAGCACCATGATTGTAGTCACGATTGCTTGCTAAATTCATGTTTCCGACAATTGCTTTTTGTTCTACACTGAGAATTGGTCCATATTTATTGTATACAGAGAAATTCATTGCTCAACTCAAAACAACAGAAAAAAATGACAGGTCACCGTACTTGTTTGCGAGAAAATGACGATTTACCTCTATGGCAAGGTCCAGCTGTAAAGAAAAAGCGGCCATTTTTTAATGTATGCATGCTAATCACACGTGAAATTATGCGCAGTAGGGATGCGCAATGCAATACTGGGAAATGACCTTAAATATAAACAATTTCCATTTAACACTATGTTTACTGTTCATATACCTGTTTTGATCATTAGCATTATTAAAAACTGGATCATTGGAAAATGCAATTCGAGAGTTTTCATTTGCCTAGCCATCATGGGTTATGAGTCATTATGCCATGCTCTACAATTATGGTTTAAGGGTATGCACAATTTTTGGGCGCATTTAACATATTTTTATTTTAGTTTTAGTTTTCTATATTTTGGGGGAGTTTTTAATAATAAAAGCAATTCCACTTAAACTTGTTGGATATGAGATGATTATAGCCAACTCAGCACTAGGTGCCTTGTTGGCCATCTGTCATCTCATATGCAAGCACGCTTATGGGATAATTGTTAATTATTTTACTTGAGACAAAGACAAATTAGAGCATGGCGGAGCCCCAATGCCATGCAGTAAATCAAACTTGTATTGCAAAGGTAGCTAGACACTCTAGATAGTTTGTAGATTTCAAGTTACAATTTTTCAATTTGTAATGTTTACAGAGAACTCCAGTCATTCCTGTCAAGAGTAAACTTGCTTCAGGGTGCATTTAGTCTCGGAGATCATCACAAGCTGGTATGAATTCTATAACGTTAGTAACTTATCACTGATGTGATAAAATTTTATCACTAAGACTTATATTGTTTTGCTCACGGTAATTATTATAGTGATCTATTAATATTGCATAAATATTACGTTCTAGGAATAAGTTCTTCTGCTCTTTGTTGCTTCCCAACAGATCAGAATGATCAATAGGAAAGTACTTGTAGTGTTATGAAATAAATTATTGCTTGCAGTTCTGAGAAACCTGAATAATAGGATAAAGTACATAAAACCTTAGCACCCAGAATTGAAAATTAGATGTTAACTGGACAACCACAGATTGGAATTATAGGGGATCACTGAGATGAACAATTAAAACCAATAGGTACTATAGTTTACAAGTCACTTTGGTGGTGGGTCTCACAAGGATTTTTTGTTTACAACTTCTCTGTCACATGTAAACCTCATTAAAACCCAAGAGATTTAATCAGGGTGTGAGCCAGCACAACAAAAAAACATCACTTTCACAGCTTTGAGTAGAGTGAAAAAATTTATCCAGTTTGAATATTACTTTGCAAACTCTTGAGGCATGTACAAGTGAGGACACTTCAGAATGTTTGAAATATTACCTACCCTAGGCCTGGAAATTGCAAAGCAAACAGATGTTAAATGGAAATTAAGTAATTGAAGTTGCTTGAAGTCAGAACAACCCTGTGTATTTCAAGTTTGGAGGAGAGCAGTATGGGAGTGAGCAAATCATTAAATGTATATGTTTTCCTTTTCAGTTGTGATTCATGCAAGTCAAAACTACTTTAAAAAGGGATGTTGCAAACAACTTACTTTTCAGGGGTGGAACAAGTTACTTCAGGGGGACTTTTCTCAGCATATACCTTTTGGGTATACATGTTGCTCATTTACAAAAAGGTCTGATGTTTTTCTTACTGAGCATGAATTTGTCCGATACATGAGAGGACAACGGTCACTCCTTACCTGAAATCTCTGTTTAAGAAAAGTTGAAATGCAATGTATTTTGCCAACGCCAACCTGGCTTGGTTGCCACAACATCCAAAGGAATGTTGCCTGCCAGCATGAGATGATTGACTTACATCATTGCCTAAAAATGTATAATGCACTTGTTGTAGAACGTTTTCAGACAACATTACAATGTTGGCGATACGAATAGTTACTGTATAAAAGAATAAAATAAGAATTTAAAATTAAATAAAATTGATCAATAACATATGCTGTGTTTCCGTGAGATAGGTTAGCTACGGTTGCTGCCAACTGAGGTTTCGGAACCAAACCATAGTTGTTAAGAGAAGCTGTTTACACAGAACTAATTAACTGGACGGGTTGACCTTTTCTGGGAAAGCAAGTGTTGCAGTGCCATACAGAAACTATATTTGGAAAGTATAAAATTTCTAACTTTGTTAACAGAATGGTACAATGCTGAACAAAGATCGTTGTCGATTTGCAGTTAGTGATCATTGCGCAAAGGCTGTGATGATGAGTGAAAGCTCTCTTAAACTATAAAGCTTTGTAGATATAGAGTGGAGAGAAAATTCTGATATCTTGCAGAGCACCTTTTTCTATCACAAGAAACCTCAAACGGCATCTGCCATAGAGCCTGGGCTGTGTAAATGTTTAGCAACTGCAGTACTTCTTTACACTCCGGGCTGCTTTAAATTTAAACATTTGCTTGTCCTCTCCAAAGACCTCAATTGTGTCTTTTTTCCTTTTGTTTGCAACCAATGGTTCTTTTTCTTGCACATGCATGTACACTGCTGCTAAGCTACCAAGCTGCTAATAGAAAGGAAACGCTCACAGCACTTCACAATGAAGAAAAATGGCAGTCAGGGATTTCTTTGCCGAATCATTCAATAATTTAGCCCTTATATATGCTTGTTGAATTTCACAAACCTGTTTTGCAGTCTTGATTTTTTTTCAAGGCTAAGAAAGTTGTGAAGTACCAATTTGTTTCTTTTTTTAAATGTGCATGTAAGCTTAAATGACATCTGAACATCTTAGAACCTGAACGACTCATGTTCACCTTTTAAACACTTTGAAGTCTCAGTTAATGGGAAATTGGGAATGGAAATAATCTCCATAGGGTGGATTTCCATGACACGCATTTAACTGGGATATGGTTTTACCTGTTTGAAACCTTTTGGAATGTATTTCTAAGTACTAGTGGGCAAATCATGAGCATTTTGCATGGATAATTTTTGAAACTGGGGGGCTGTAGTCCCCCCAGCCTGTATGTCTATGGTGTTAATGATGGTTTGTTTGCTTGTATATGGACTTCAAAAGCATTTTTGGGGAAAGAAATTGCTTTGAATACACCACTGTGTATAAATTGCTTTGTTAAATGTATATCTTTGTGAAAGTGGAACTAAGATGGATAGTAACAATTTGACGAACTAGGTCAAAATAGACCATCGATCAGGAGACTAATTCCCTCCCCTAAGTTCTGTTTGGGAAATTCCTAGACTTGGACCACCCAATCCTTCTGGAATTGCTAGTTGTCTCTAGAGTGGGTATATGTATATTTCCCAGAACTGGCTGGGACATATTAATGACTTACCTAACTGTGTTTGTTATCTTTATAGACACAGTTATTGCCAGAACATTCAACAGAAGTAAGTTATTATGCTGTAGATTTTAGTGTACAGTCATCAAAGGGGTAATTTCAACAGTTTTCTATTCAGTACTCAGTGGTCTATGAGTCAATGGGTAGAGAAAAAAGTAAATTCCTGCATTGATTTTGAACCAGCAACTGTACTTACTCTCTGCTGCATGTCAAGCAGATTCCTTATAAAGTGAGCCAGCCCATAATCTCTACAAAGAAGGGCAAAAGTGAAAAAAACACACTTGTTCTTAAAATATGGACAAAAAACCCCTCCAAAATTCCTAACTTAACATATTATAGTGTCCTGTCTTAAAAATGTTCCAGTGATGCTGCATAATTCAGAATGAAACTGATTAATATGCAAATTATTATACAAAATAATTATTACAGTGATGCTACTCAATTAAAAAAATGGAACTGATTAATATGCAAATTATTTCAGTATTATATTATAATTACATGATGATTATTTACAGGAACAGCCAAACTTCAAACTGTTGATGGATCTCCTGGCAGGGAGCATTGCTGGAGCAAAATTACTACAAACTCAGGTTAGTTAGAGTATACCGGTAGTTAGGCTGGTTTGTGTTCAAATCAGAGGATAAAAATAGAAAACTTGAAAATTACTTACAATAAATCTAAGAATGAATGTTTTAAGTAACAGCCATGAAATTAATGAAAGAGCAGGTTCTTAATTTCTTAATGAAAGCTATAACAATAGTTTGTTATATGGCTGTGTCTCACAAGGACTTGAAACTACCAAATCCATGAATTTGATTGGCTGAAATCAATATTGACTGCAGTCTAGATTTAGTTATTCTTGTAGCTGGTGCATACTCTACATGGCCTAATCTTTTGACTAGTGAAGAATCCTAGAGGTTCTAATGATCCAACAATGGCAACCCAGCTTGAAAAAACAAATTCACTCTTACATGGGAAACTGTTCCCATCAGGAATTACCTAACATTTATAACTTATGCAAGTAGCAGACGGCTTTTTCACCCTGAAGATGGCATTATGATGAAAATGTTTGGTGTTTCACTTTTTTTAAACTATTTTTAAACATGTTTAGCCTTGGAAATATTTTGAGAGATTTTGTTTCAACATTTCTTACTCAACCCACTTTAATTTTGCATGGTGCTACGAACATGACAAATTTTGAATTATGGGCTTCAGAACCTGCCCTTGTCAAAGAATGTTGTTTTTGTTTTATTGTTTGGTTCCAGAAAATATCCATACCCCCACCACGGAGGGTCATGGAAATTCTGAGGGGTAGGGGGGTCTGAAAGAGGTAAATTTCTGAAGGGGAGTGGGGCTACTCAAGGAGTTTTCTTTCCGGTGGGTCTGAAATGCGATTGAATGAACACTACTGTACTTTCCCGATTGATTAAGGTAACCAAACCAACAGAAATGTTCCATCCGTTGAGAAATAAATGTTAGATTCTTTGTCATATATTTTCCATTTTTCTTCCGACATCTTACAACAGACAGCAATCCTGAGTATCGTGTTTGTTGGACGTCAAGTTGAACAAAATGCTGACAAAGAGGTGCAGCAATACATGAACAATGAAGTTGATTACAATATACTTTGAAGATTGTGCTGTATTTAGCTTAAATGCAGCTCAGATGCTTTTTCCAGCATTAATCATGCTGTCAATTAAATGCGATTCGTACTTTGTTTATTTCGTTTGATACTTGTACAAAATTATTCCCTGTTTTGGACTTGCGGTATTACTGGGTTATTACATATTTTCATCGTTATCTGTGTAGTTAATAGTTTGCTTTAAGTGAGCAAAGTCGATTCAAAGCCATTTGTCTTGAACTATATATGTAAACGTGGACAGCGAGGAATGTTGTAATTGGAGCGGTAGCCAAGATTTCATTCGGTCATTTATAGACCGACTGAACAATGCGTGTTTCACGTATGAAATGTATGACAATTCAAAAAACTAAGGCGTAAACTGAATTTACTATCATTTACAAACTACAGAGATAAAGCGTATGACTTAATTGATGTATTCCTTTGGTGAAAGAAAAAATAAAGCGATATTTGGGAAACAGCTGTTTTGAAAAAAATGTTGCGTGATGACTTTACTGCGTGTGTAAAGTAATTGAATATGTTGTTCTGACTATGCGTAAATTAAAACTTTGACTCGGTTATTTGAAAGAGCTTTATGTACATTCCAAGATTCTTATCTGAAAACTTCCTTTAACGAAGAAAAAGTCATGTAACGTCTGCAGCGACTGGCAAATTCCAAAATGAGATGAAACAAAACGAGCTCTAGGCGTGTCGCGACAAACTAGTGGGTGGGACTACTTTACAGGTCGTCTTCAAGGGTAGACAAGTAAACCACGGAAAACCAAAGTTGACGGTTATCGGCGATTTATTGCATCAACATAAACGATCGTAAACTGAAATAACAATATGTAACGAATTTCTATCAATTTAGCGGAAAAGTTACGTAACAAATAGTCAAAACTTATACGAAACAAACTAACGACTTGGAATGGATAACATAACGAAATTGAATAACAATGCATCAAAAAATAGCCAGCCTAAATACGACGCTAAGATAGTAAATAAGATTCAATCACAGAAGTACACAACAAAAGGAACTAATTAACAGCTCAATGCTTTCGAGCCTAAAATGTGGGCATTCACTCTAGTAACGTTCAGAACACTTTCTAATTTAGACGATTATAAATCAATCAACATTGTACAAATGTTCTTTTGTATTCCTTCACCCATAGCTATAAAGAACGTAACCTAATCAAAATGACAAAGGTACTCACATATCAGTCCCGCTTGAGCCAAGGGTTAGGAAATCAAAAAGCATCAAGAGTTCAAAGTTGACAAGACCACGCGAGATGGAAAGAAAAAAACTACTTTAAAGGGATGCTAGCTCAGCTTTTATATGTGCGTGGTGACGCTTAAAGGTCCGAATACACAACCAATGAAAAAGAAGTAAACATTGTAACTACGTTCGTAACTAAGATAAAGAGACAATTATTAACTAATCAAAATTGACCTTTGTCTAGTGTCCTTAACAAGTCAGCTGCTATGCCATTTGGGAGTGAAGCGCTTCTAAGTCAGTTTATTAGTTTAAACACCGGTTCAAACATTTTAACATGACATGAAGGAATGTGCCGCGTCTACAGTCTACCGTGAAAAAGTACGTCTTTGCCTACAATGTAACTATAAACAGCTGCGGCTAAACTTTATTACAGTTAATGAGTTAAGTCTTGTTATTTAGGGATACGGAATTTTCGAGGGGCAGGGAGGGCCCAAGTAGAAAAATCATGGAAATTCCAGGGGCATGGGGGAGTACTGTGAAACCCCCTGGAACGGAAAATCCTGGGGGGTGGAGGGTCAAACTGGAAAAAACCCTCTGTGGGGGGGTATGGATATTTTCTGGAACCACACATTTGAGCTGCTAATAAAAGCATTCCATCGTGTGCAAAATGTTTGAAGCCAAAGGAACTCAACTGCCGTTTGGAAAATGAAAACAGGTTTGAAATAAAAAGTTTTTACTTTTCCTGAGCTATACGTAGTACTGAAAGCATGATCTGCAGTGGTGAGTACAGAAAGTTTTTGAATAAAATTGTACTAACTGATGCAGTTTTTAAAAGTTTTACTGTGATCTCAAAATAACTTTTTTATAAGCATAGTCATGCGGCCTTTTTAAAAAAACGTGATCGCAGTCAGATAGATCAATCATTCATTCAAGCATATCATGTGTACAGTCCATCCAGGTTGCTATTAGGCTATAATTCAGGCCTGAAATTATTTGGGCCTGAGGAAGGTCTGAATTCAAGCCTGAATTACATCTAACAAAAAATACAGCCTGTTTAGCAAGCCTGAAAAAATTACCTAGGCTTTTGTCAGGCTCTGTTCAGGCCTTGTTAAGGCAATTCAGGTCTGATTCTGGCCTGACTATTGCTCAATCAGGTCTGAGAATTTCATACAGGTAGTCTGCTCATATCTGAGCTGCACTGAACTTCCCACTAGTTCGCACTAGATTCTTATGATGACTGTAAGTCAATTGGGACAATATCTTTTGTACAATGTGAACTTTGTTAAGTTAACAAGGCTGGTTAAGTTAAGTTAAGGACTTAAACTTTTTAAGGGTGTTCATTTAGCAGAAGTGTATGAAAACTTGCCAATCCCAGAGTTACAGGTAAGCTATAAAGACAAGATGTCTATGAGGTCAACAGGTCATTGGATCCAAGTGTCACCAAATCATCAGCAGCTTGTTTCTGGTTCTTTGGGTCTCTTAGCAGAACCTGTTGGGTTTTTGAACTTAGTCACTGACAATTTTCTTTGGTTAGCCATGTGGTGCATATATGTTATGCAACTATTAAAACTAGTTAAGAGTGAGTTATCTATTTAGTATGACTATTGATACATGTATATTGCTGCAAATCTGGTAGAGGGTGACATTTTAATTTTATTGTCAAGTGCTTACACTACTTACAATAGTCTAATACAGCTACTTACACTACTTTCAAGACAATATACCTTGAATACTAATGCTGCATGTACTTACAATGATAATTTACATCTACTGAATAGAAATACTGGAAAGGGTCCTTTCCCTGAAGTTTCATTACCCACTCCCTGGGACAAAGTGCAGTAATAAGAGAGAAAAGTCTAATTAGCCATGAATTTCATGTGGTTTTCATTGCTAGGCTGTCAGAGCTTTGAAGGAAGTCCAGCGGATTAACCAAGAAGAAGACAAAGAGCCTGCAGGGAACAGGACTCGTATATTTGAGGTTAGTCCCTGTGGAATGTTTGTGATATTTGACTAATACCCTTGATTGCAGATTAGTCCTGACTGGTAAAATCACCCAGAGAGAAGTCAGCTTTTATGTAGCTAACAAAAAAAGCTAGGGCAATGTTTGTCAATTTATTTAAAGTCCACTTGCGAGTCATCACACTCCCTATTACCACTACAGACCTTCTAAATTATATTACCATACACTAAAGCAAATTGAAGAAAATTACAAATTGTACCAATGGTAAAATTGAACCACACCACATGCACTCTATCTTCCCATCCTGTAGCAAGATTGCTGTGGTAATGAGAGTGTTCATAGTTGAGATCAGCATGCCTTGGTCTTTTTGGTCAGTTTCACATTAGTTTCAAAGCATTTCTGTGAACAGCTTTTTGTTACTGAAATTGGTAGGTGATGGTTCAAGGAATGGCAACATCCAGCTTTAAGAACAAATTGTATATTTCAGTGAATTACGAAGAAGGTAGGTCTTTGTGTGATATATTGCAAGCACTTTCATCACTCTCAACCCACAGTTACACAAGTCTTTAAATGAAGTCTGGGCTCAAAACTAATGCTCACAAACTCACAAAATGTGAATTACTTGATGTCACATTTATTCATAAGAAAAACTTTGTCTTCATTCCTTTGCCCCAAAATCTTAACTAGCCAACCAAACTTTCTGCTGCTTAATTAACTTAGCTCATACTGATTTGAAATTGTCATTAAGTCATAAATTCTAAATGAGCATTTTGCTGCACATCACAACCAAACAAACATTATTTTTGTGTTAGTGTAACCTGACCATTACTGTTAAGAGTGAATGCCTGTAAAAATCGACCAAAATGGCCTATCAGTGGCACAAGTCTTAAAAATTGGTTTCGCTTGTATTTTGCCAATAGATAGGTCCTAATGAGAATTGAAATGGACCATAGTTAGTTTCTGCTAATATAGCTTTCGTTGGTAGAAATATGCCAAAAACGATTTCACCCCAATTAGGCTCAAAATCTACTTCCAGTTTTGCTGAATTTTCTGAATGTTTGATTGCTTCGCGCTCCGTACAACAGCTACTTGAGAATCTTTCAATGGATTTTGTATTCAGCTCAGGTCCTCATGGTATGAATGAGCAAAAAATACAATAAAGTGAAGTTAGTTTTGAGCCCGAAACGAGATCAAACAGATACGCAAAATTTTACAATGTGTTGAAAGCAAATTATTGGATTAAAACATCGACTTGTTTTGCTATGGGCTATAACTTAAAATGCCTCAAAAACACTTTCTAGGGGTTAACTATACACCCACCTGTTTGAAAATTAAAAAATATCTCCGGGCAAATGGTTTTAAGAAGCCCAGCTTGGCCTGTGTTTTTCACCAATTTTGCCAAAATCTGCCGTTGGAATGTGAGCAATTGCGTGACGTGGGTATTGTCATTCGTTTCTGACAACCTGCTCAAAGAAATCTTCAGAAATGTGACATGTGGGAAAAATTATAAAAAGTGTTTTCTTCTTGTGTAAGTTCTTATAAATATATATATATTTTTTTCATTTGCCTCGCAACACCCACAACATCCCTGATAAAAAACATGACTTCAGGCTGCTTGAGGTAATGACCATATATGTTTCACATAGCATGTTCATTTCCAGAAGATGTGTCACTTAATTCTTTCACTGATTGCCAATGGCCGTTTTAGAGATAAATTTAACCAATTCTCTATTGTTTATGGCAGTTAGATCATTGACAAATTAACTCAAGTGGAAATACGATAAATTATAAAAACTACTAACTGGGTGACGCCATCTGAGCTCTTCTACGACTTCTACACTTTTTAGAAAATTTGTACATTCACAATATTCACAATATGCTCAACCTCGACTAGAAAATAACAGCAAAAGGCCGGATTTCTAGAATTTAGCCGAAAAAGAGATTGCATTTGCAGTTCAATCATAGTGGGACACATTTGTTCAAAAATCTACTTTTCTGCGTAAGTTTGTTCAATGTTGTGAGACATAGTATTAGTATTATCCTTTTTTTTTACCTGTCTTGTAAATTTTGTAGGTCATAATATTGGTAGACAAATATACATTATAGTGGTCAATCTAAATTAAAGTACCAGTCTCTGAGTGCAACACCACCGGCCCCTTTTGTTGAAAAACATCACAACATTTTGGCCTCCTAAGGTGATTCATTAGGAATAAAAGTTGTCGAATGATTTTTTTGAAACATTTTTGAATGTTTGCAAAATGCAATAAAAGGATAGGTCACCGTGCTTAGCCTGCGTGTAGCCGTATCCACCCCCAAGGAGATGGGTACGGCTACACATGGACTATGTCATGCTCGGATAAGAGATTTGATGGGCCAACTCCATTTGTGCCTGTACTAGTTCTAATCACTTGCCTTATTTTATGGGTTCACATTACATTTTGCAGTAGCTGGAAGCAAAGTTTATTAAACATACCTGCACGAATGTAACAAGGCTGGTATATTTAATCCATGTGCCTGGAACAATCAGAAGCTAGTCAAAATGTTTGCATACCGGTAAAAAGTATTAACACAAGTGAGACACTCTCTGAGTCCGATGTGAACCCATTCTTTTCACAATGAATTGGAAGAAAGGTTTGTTTATGACCCATTTGGCTTTTGAACATTTTCCTTCTGACATTTTTGTGCCTTGATATCTCTTGAAGGACTCTACATCTTTCAGTTCACCCTTTCCAGCCAAGACCAAGGGATGAATGATGTGATCGACAAATAGGCATTGTATGGAGATTTTGTGGAGTGATAAATTAACATCGCAACACATGCAAGAATTAGTTCCACTTCACTCTTCTCATCTGGAATTTGTGTGTCAAGTACTTACTATCTCTGTTGACTGCCTTCGGTCTTTGCAATCAGCAGAGCACTTTCTATCAACTAGTGACTTTTCCTTAGGGGTTATCTGAATCAAGATTAGTGATCCAATATCATTCAAATCATGGTCCGTCAACGAAACTGTTGAATCCACTCTGGTCACAGATTTATCAGCTCCTCATTTGACGCACCATGATCCAAGAGTCGAAGAGTAATCTCTAATGTCTGAAAACAAAATTGAAAAAAACCTAATATTGGCGGAGAAATGGATGTTTTACGTTATGGCCGGAAGTAAAAGTTCCCTCTTGATTGACAGCCCTATAACGTGTATGCAATCAACCGAGACTACTTTTGCGGGAGTATTACCGATATGGATACCACGAATTGGACAGTAGTTAGATTAACATATAAAAAACAAAAACGTGTCTGCGAATTGTTTATTTCGAAATATTTTTTCTCTGAGAGCGATTTTTGTACAATCACTTCACATTTTTTAAATCCTATTTCGAAAATGTTCTGTAACTTTTTACTACAATTGAATATGGAAAAACGCAGACACGCTTTTTTAGCGCTTTTTGTCCTGAAACCGAGGAAAAATATAAATTGGCGAAAAACAAAATTCGCTTTGACTTGTAACTTCCAAAAGGTGATTAGGACGCTTGCATTTAGTGGCCGTGAAAAAATTGGCAATTCATTTTATTTCAAAATTTTTGGTATGGTTTGATAGCCAGCTCTATAATCTTCAATTTGATATAGGGGCTTAGGTATCTACATCTTAAACCGGACGCGCTACATCGCTTGGACGCGAGACACCCCTGAAGGTATACAGTAACCTTAAATGTTCTCAGAAATCAGTCACGGAAGAGCGACTGTTTCAATGAAAAACTGCTTTAAAAATATATAATTTAATTAATCAACCAGCCAAAATTAACTGGTTGCCAAAAAGATGGATTTAAGACTGACGAAAAACACCTGTTAATTTCTTTGATTAAACATATTATTAGAGAGCATTTCAGTTGTTTGAAAATGAAAATTCGTGGAAAAGTATTAAACTTATGTCCAGTTATCTGCATAACTTGGAGAAGCAAACCGACCAGCACGATAATTGTTCAATTTCAATCATTGAATACTTACCAGGATACTTACACCCTGGATGTCTTTTATCATTAATTTAAACTTAAGATTTGTTTAGTTTTAGGTAGCTACATTTTGAATTTACTTCTTCATTCTTTATAGAAGGAGAAAAGACACTAAATGTCGACAAGCTGAGAGTACAAATAAAGCGCAAGGAATCCGTCGAAATAGCACTAATTAATTTAATTACGGTATTGCAGCACGCCATCAGGTCACGTAAGGTTACAAA
This sequence comes from Orbicella faveolata, assembly GCF_042242905.1. Lineage (NCBI taxonomy): Eukaryota > Metazoa > Cnidaria > Anthozoa > Scleractinia > Merulinidae > Orbicella > Orbicella faveolata. The sequence continues at coordinate 18,119,523 of NW_028301553.1, forward strand.
CCAACAATATTTTAAAATTTGTTATTACGCTTAACCAATGATCTTAAAATGATTTCCTTTCTAGAACTTGTTCTTGTAGTGAAAATGATCAAATACAGAATGACAGCTTTTAAAACAACAACTTTTAAAACGACAGAGTAGTAAAACCAAACTCCAAGTAAATTGTTTTTAATTAAGGTTACCGAGATTTCTAAAGCCATGCCTTTAAAAAAACCTGTATTAGCAGAAACTAACTATGGTCTGTTTGTTTTCTAACTAGGGCCAATCTATAGACAAAAAATGAGCGAAATCGATTTTTTGACTTGTGCTGGTGTTTGGTCTATATTTATAGGCACTAGCTCTTAAGAGTCTACTGAAATGTCCCTTGATCTTATTTCGGTCTCTTTATCTGACCTCTTTAACAAGTCTTTGACTTCTGGTATATTTCCTGACGACTGGAAATGTGCTAGAGTTACTCCGTTGTTTAAGCAGGGTGAGCGATCTGATCTAAATAATTATCGACCAATTTCAGTCATTCCAGTAATTGCTAAGGTATTCGAGAGGATCGTGTATGACCAGCTATATAGCTTTCTAACTAAAGAGGACGTAATTTCTAAACAACAGTCGGGCTTTCGCTCATTGCATTCAACTGTTACTGCTTTATTAGAAGCTACCGATAGTTGGGGGTTTAATATCGATCGCGGAAATGTTAATGCTGTAGTTTTTCTCGATTTAAAAAAAGCGTTGGACACTGTTGATCATGAAATTCTTTTAACTAAAATGAACCTTTACGGAGTTCAAGGAATAGCTCTTGACTGGTTCAACTCATATTTAACTAGCCGTACACAACGATGTCTTGTTAATGGTTCTCTTTCTCAAACCTGTTCGCTAAAATGTGGGGTACCTCAAGGAACAATCCTAGGTCCCCTATTATTTCTTATTTACATTAATGACTTGCCCAACTGCTTATCATCATGTCAGCCTAGGATGTATGCTGATGACACCCACATCACATATGCGGGAGCTGATCTGAGCTCTATACAGGCTAATCTAAATCACGATCTAAGTAATTTAAACAAATGGCTTACTTCTAACAAACTTACTTTAAACGCGACTAAAACTGAATTTATGTTGATTGGTTCCAGACAAAGATTGAGTACCCTTCCAGATACACTTGAGCTCTCAATTAATAATGTTCCAATAAATCGTGTCTCTTCAGTCAAATTGCTCAGTGTGTTGATCAACGAAAACCTAACTTGGCAAACCCATATTGATAAATTGTCTAAAAAGATTGCATATGGGATTGGTGCCATAAAACGAATTAGGCCTTTTGTTCCACCAGCTACACTGCTTTATATATACAGTGCTCTAATTCAACCTCATTTTGACTACTGCAATCTTGTCTGGGGTAATTGCGGTAAAACTTTGCTGGACAGGCTACAAAAGCTTCAGAACCGCACCGCTCGCGTGTTAACTTCCTCTAGTTATGATACTGATGCCAAAGGTCTAATACGACAACTGGGTTGGAAAGATTTGTGTACCCAGCGTCAAAATCAGAAAGCCTTAATGGTATATAAATCTTTAAATGGCTTGGTTCCTGAATATCTATCGTCTAAATTTCTAAAACGTAGTGGAATGCGCTATTCTTTAAAGGGATTCCGAAAACAAACTGGTTGTACCTCATCCACGAACTAACTATATGAAAAATAGCTTTAGTTACAGTGGTGCAACTCTCTGGAACAGCCTACCCTGCAATCTCAGGATGATAAAATCCTTTAATCAATTTAAAAGCAAAGTTAGACACGGCATTCATGGAAAACGGGATTAGTTTAATATTTAAATTAGGATTTACTACTTCAATTTTTATTAATTAGTATTTAGCATGGACTGTTTATTAGTAGTTTATTAGTATTAATTTTTTTTTTTTTACATATATAACTTTAAATATTAGTATTAGCTGATGATTTTTAACCATGTATAAAGAAATGTTAAATAAATAAAATAAATAAAATTCCCCAAAGGCCGTAAATTCACAAAACAATATTACTCCACGTGCCTTGTGCGTCTTTGTTTGAAATTTGTGGGTACAGTCAAACCTCGATTATCCGTACCTCAATTATTCAGATTTTTTCGATTATCTGGACTTATTCTCTAGTCCCAATTTTGTCATGAATATCTATTAGTCATGATCAAGATCCATAGCAAGATTTCTTTTTAAAACTTAACCATTGATGAAAAGTGCAGTCAAAAGCGAGTTTCTTTTGCTTTTAAAGAGCAAAAGCAGTGCTCGCATGTGTCGTAACTAATGAAGAACACTCGAATGAGTTCTGATTGGCTCAGAGTTGAGGGGTTCAAGATGTACAGGAGACCATATTGTTTTCCAAATGATTTGTAAAAGTGTTGTTTCAAGATTAAATGTTGCTTTATTTAAACAGTTTTGTTCTTCAATAATATTCATATTTTCGATATTTTCGATTATCCGGACCCTCGATTATCTGGACTATTTCGTTTAGTCTCGACAATTCCAGATAATCGAGGTTCGACTGTAAAACAAAAATATACTGGCAAATATTTGCAACTAAGACTCATGCATACATGTCTCAAAATATTTCAAGAAAACTAATAAAATTATGAACAACATCTGAGACAAAGAGCAGGAACTGCAAGGAGTATGTTTTGTGTTACGTACTGGTCACCAGTTTTAAATAAAGTTTAAATGTTGTACATCCTTACATTTTCATTTTGTTAATTCTCATAGTCTTGATGGGACTTGAAAGTAGCTTTTGTTGTGAATGCATGAATAAAAATAACTTCCCTCCTCAAATGGCCCTTGAGCTACCAAAGAATAAGACTTTGAAGTTAGGATCAACCAGAGAGAACACTTTATATCTTAGATTTACAGGGGTTTCATCAACATTCTCAGTAGGAGGGCAACTGGTTTTTACAGCCAGGCAAAATATTTTGAGCTGAACTTCTTTATAAGAAAAACTGTGCTCTAGATAGTCAAACAGGAAGGCAAAACCATCCGCTCAGCCAGTCAATTTTCTCGCTTCCCAGCTGTTATGAAACCCTTGGTTTTAAGTCACCCTAAAGGGACAGTAACAGTGCATCAAGGGTTTGCTAGTAGAAAAAAATCCTTACTAGTAAATTAACTTTTCTAGTGGACTAAAAAGATAACTTCAAGTCCTGAAAGTCACTTAGGTTGGGTTAGGATCCCTTCTAGATGGAACTTCCCTGTGAAGCTACAGTGAAACCTCACCTTACGGTCACCTCGTTTATACAGCCACATTTTTTCGTCCTGGCGAAACGTCCATACATTTTTTCATAACAAAACCCCATTAATACAGCCAATGGCCACGTTCTGAAATCCCAACCTGTATAATCCTTAGTTTACAATTGTACCCGGTTTATTAAATACAACCACTCAAATCAGTTAAGGTAATTTTTTGTCATGGTCACATATAATACTCTACATAATAATAATAATAAAGATCTTTCAACAGGGAGCCCACTTCACATACATGTGGTTTTCAGTGGGGCCCTGCAAAAATAAAATTACAAAAGCTAAAGAAATAGTAGATTAAAAATAATAATAACATTTAACCATTGTACTAATAGAAATATAGAAAACATGTACATGTATGTACTGACTGAAGTTTCAATTTTTTAAAATGATATCTGCATTTTGAATGCTTATTGTAAAAAGAACAGTTGTTTAGAAGTGCAGTTGTAATATTGTAATATATCTATCAAGACATCACTTTCAAATAACCAGTCATGAAATTTGACCCTACCCCTTCAATTTTGACCACCCCATTAATACAGCCAAATTTTCATGGCCCGTTGGTGACCTTATTAACGGGGTTCCACTGTATTTATGAATTCAAAGTAAAATAATATAAGTGAACCTTATTACCAAACATAGTCAATAGAGGGGAATGGTAATGAAACCCAACAAAGTTCTTTGTTGTATGTTTTTGTTCGCTTTTTTTGGTCTTGACTGTGCACAAAACACAATAGTTGTTTACTCCATAATGAGGAAATAACCAATAGAAACGTTTTGGTCACGTAATCATGCATAGTGTACGAGCACAAAACAAAAGATTGTGCATGGTCGTGGACCTTCCATCGTAAATCTTGAAGTCTTTGTTTGCTCCTTTGATGTTTGCCGGGCTCAAATAACCGGCAGGTATATTTTGCAGAGTGCAGAGTGCAGGTTGCATGTTGAAATTTAATTATAACTGGAAAACCGCTGGCACTAAAAATAATTAATAACCTATATACTCGTCAGGGGGTTCTTACATAAAGTAGTTCGCCTCTCTCACATAGTGAAAACATGATCGATCCGCTCTATTACCAGTGAAATCTCTTTAAAGCCATCTGGATTGCCGCTCCACAGATGTTTCCATTGATTCCAGACTTGGCTCGGGTCTTCCCTCAACAACAGAAGACTGCCATCACAAACGAAGCAAATAAATAAAGAAATGAAATAATATGAGATTTTAACCGACGGAATATACTAGCACAAGCTCAGTGTGCTTTCATTTTGGTACCCACAGGGAAGAAACCAAATTGAGCAGATATTTCAGATGATATTTCAGATGTTTCTTCAAAAACAATAATTCATTGTAGGCTTAAAATCATAGGAATATTCTCTCCTCCCATTGCTTCGGCCGGTTTGGCAGTTAGATGGAAGCCACCTTTCTGAGCGATTGTAAATGCATCATGTAACAGTCTCGGTAAGTCTACCACATGTATGTTTCTTTTAAGTGCCAGCGGTTTTCCAGTTATAATTAAATTTCAACCTGCAACCTGCACCCTGCACCCTGCAAAATATACCTGCCGTCAAATAACCAGTTCTCTCTATTAACTATGTGCCAAATTAGTCCAGGTATAGTATAGAAACAATTAAGGGGAATGAGAAAGTATCAGTTGTTGACCTCAATCTCTCATGGTATTTTATTTCAGGCAAGATCTCATTTCTAAAGAATCTAAATGAAGCTTCAGATGCAAACAATACTTGTGATCAAAGCAAAGGTGGAGGAAGGATATTCAACTTATTACTTGTCTTTCAAATACATTTGTTAATAATTATTTAAAATGATTTTGTACCCTCAAACTCATTAATAAGTCATCAAGTAACAAAGGGAATCATAACTGTGGAGATTGTTGGTTTTCTGATTGTAATTAGCATCGTAGATTTTTACCATCTTATTTCCCAGTTTTATTAGTTTTGATTGAGAAAAATAATATGACACATTAAAGAGAGTGTTTTTAATTACAAACTTACCAATCACCTTGAAGTTCATCAAAATATATACTCTGTGTGCTATTTTCAGCTCTTTTCATTGTGTTTGGTATTATGGTAAAAAAACGTCTCTCATGTTTAAATGTATGCTTTGTATTAAAAGGTTTTGAAGTCTTGAAACTGTGCATGTTTTTCAATTAACTAGGCTGAAAGTGATTAGTCAGAAATGAGTTAAATTTTAGTTCCCGACATTAGGTCTGAGGTTGCAAATAGTACAGTTCTGCTTCCTGAGTATAAAAATGCACTAATTAATACTTAATGCATTAATTTGTGCACTCATTACAACTCCAGTTGACCAATGATTTAATAACACAAGATCCCTTAAGCTTTAAAAGTTATGTTCAGTTCTTTGTATCCCAATCTCTAGTCACGCAATTGGTTAAGTCAAAAGATAACATCAAGAGATTACGAATGAAGATGGAGCCAAAGCAAGCAAGGGACTTTGAGTTTGATGATGGCAAGGTAATACAGATCATTCAATTCCTTAAACAAGCTAGGCTTCTTTGTTCCAGGCCCTGCTGCCCTGCATATGTATATTACATGTGCAGTGGGTTGATGTATTCAAGTTTGATCAGTCTATGAACCTCATTTTGTTGAGTTATCTAAGCAAGCTTCTTTGCAACTATGAAAGAATAATTTTCAGTTATTTTAATCTGTTTTAGTCACGTGAGGTGTTTTGTCAACTTGTTCAACAATTGAAACATCAGCATTCTAAAGACATGACAAAGAATCAAGCGTCAATTTTTATTGGGACATGGAACATGGGTAGGACATGAACAGCAACATTACCTTATATTCAATGTCAGTAATATTGTTTCCTACCCTGATGATTCTCTTCACATGCATTCTGCTACTTGCAACCTGTGTTTTTACTCTTTCCGGTGTTTTGTTTTGACAATGCTTCCCCAGAAAAGTCTTGCTTTGTCGACGATCTGGTCTGTTTTACTTCGCTATGCCTACCAGTTTTTGTGTTCCTGAATGCCACTAGAAGTGATAGAAATTGTCCAATGTACGTTCGCCTCTAAGGGTAAATAGTGGATTTATGCAATTTATTGAGACGAAGGAGGTGAGTTCATGATTGCCGCAGGAAGTGAAGTTTGTTTGCTACATTTTCAGGTTGGAATATCTTAGAAAACCGTTTAAATGACGAGCTTATGTGGTGTCTGGTGGTGTTCCAACACGATTTGCATGGCCAGTACCTTCCCCAAAGTAAAGAAAAGCACTTCTTGAAATACATCCTCTGTCTCAAAAGAAGAAGTTGTCTACGTCCGCTACCACTTAACTCAGACTGAATCGCACAAAACAAATATTACGGTGGAATCACCAAGCGAATGAACTTCAACTGCACCTGTCGTTGAAACCAGTGAAAACATTGAGCCAAATGACAACGACTTGGAGCTAAATGCAATCAGTGACACATTTTCTAAGATCTTCTAGCCTGAAATGTAGCAAACAAACTTTTACAGTTCCCTCGGCAATCATGAACTCCTTTCCTTCATCTGTTTTCCCCTCAGAGGACAACAGGGAAACTAAAAAAAAACTCTCCCTCCTGTGGAAGATTTCACTACCTTCTGGTGGCATTCAGGAACACAAAAACTCATAGGCATAGCGAAATAAAACAGACCAGATCGTCAACAAAGCAAGACTTTTCTGGGGAAGCATTGTCAAAACAAAACTCCGAGGCCCAACTGGCCTCACTTTCATGCAACTCATCTTGGGCAACAACCGAGTGGTCCGCCATATTTGCATAGGGTGTATGGTATTGGGACAAGCTTTTTCTGTAAATAAATAGTACACAGCAGAGTAATGTCGTTTTGTTGGTGTGTTTGTTTTGTTTGCCAGAATTTTTCTCACCTCCACCATTTTGGAATTTTACCACCTTATGATATCTAAGAAAGATCTCTGTGACCTTGGCAAGATTATCAGCAGGTTTTTGTCCTCTGATATTTTTCTTTTTCCAAAAGATCTTGGTTAGTTCTCACTAAAATGGCAATGAGAATCAGATCTCAAAAGATAGGCAGCTAGAAACTTCCTCAGAATCTCAGTCGCCTCTCCCCCAGATTCTCTTGAAAGTTTCCTTTATCTTGCTGAGACCTTGGTGAGACATCAAAATCTTGGCAGCCAAAAACTTACCAAGAATCTCAGCAAGGTCTTTGCAAAAAATAGTGCTTTATCTTAATTCAGGTAATGCTAATCCTCCTGCTGATATGAAGTCATGGCTCAAGTGCCAAGGCAGTGGTAAAACAATGGATGCCACCTTGGCCCAATTTCCACATGATATCTATGCTTTTGGCACACAGGTTTGTAATACAGGAATGTGATTTTTACAGGTTTTATTACTTTGCAGTGCGCAATGAGCCTTGGGGGTAATTCAAATGAAAAGGTTGAGGATGCTTGTCAGAACATTTGAATTAAATCCTTAAAGGAGACCAATCTGGGCCTAGTGGCTCAAGCTTTATTTGACCCTTAAAAGGTACCACTTAAATTGGAATGGGCTTGATTATCAGCCACTGTTTAGGAAAGGAGCCTGCGCCAGAAGACCAGACTCGAGAGGCGGATGGAAAAAGTCTAGAAACACAAGTATCATTGCAAGGGAGGACAGTAGACTCGAAAGAAGGATAAGGACGGTGATTGAATTCCAGTGCCAGGCCCCAGCCCTCAATCAAGACCATTGTTGGGTCCAGTCGTAGCTGTACTGATGTGTTTTGTTCAGTGACTTCAGTCATCAAAGACCATGTGACAGTTGAAATTTTTCATCACCTGAGTTAGGTGCTGCAGTACTAATTTGATTCTGTATAGGCAAGAGTTGGAAAGCAACATTTTCCTTCATCAACAAAATATTAGTTTGTTAGGAAATGAGTTGTAGCAAGGTAACGCTTTATCTTTAATACTCCTTGTTGTTTCAGGAATGCCCCGTTGGTGAAAAAGAATGGATTGTCAAGATTAAAGGGCAGTTGAAGAAGCTCTTTCCTGAAAAGGAATTTCTCATGGTATGTCTAAACATATTTGACTGTGATTGGTCCTTTATGATTACATGGAGGTTGGCATTAATCTGGAAGTTCTAGATATAGCAGCCCAATTGCTAGGTATAATTTAGAACTCTGGATTGAGACAAGTTTGGGCTTGACAATGGTTGTTTTGTTTTGTTGTGTTGTCTTCTTGTTCAAGACACTGTACTCTCACATTGCCATTTTACACCCCGGCATATAACTATTTGGAATTATGGCAAATTGTTGGAACAACCCAACAAAAATTTTGACGAGAACTGCAGGAGAACCCTGTTAATCCAGCCACCAATGGGCCATAAACCTTTGGCCGTATTAATGGGGGTAATTATAGAGAAATAAGACTCATTAACAAGATTTAAAACAAAAACAACAACAACAAAAAAAACGCTATAGAAGGTGATTTGGAAGTTTGTACAAACAGCTGGCTACAATCCTGGTCAAAAGTCTTGGGACCCTTTGCACTTTTACGAACATAATTTTAATGGTCTGTTTGTCCACCTACCCCATCCCTACCCCCTACACAATGTTGACTTTGATTCATCCAAAGTAGACTCTCGATTTGAACATTGCTTTGTGGGGGGGGGGGGGGGGGGGGTGGGAAAATCAAATTATAGACCCTTTTCAGAAATGGCTGCCAACTTAAAATTCTTTTGTATGCATTTAAATTAGCCTCACTAACCTTGCTTGAGAGTAAAAATTCTTTCAAATTTTCAACTTAAAAATGAGGTCAGTAAGGCTGATTTTAATACTTACAAAAAAATTTATAACTGGCAGCCATTTTTGAAAACGGTCTATGACTTCCCAGTTCAAAATAAGGTGTCACCAGTTTGCATTTTGTCAAGTGTCCTAAGGACTTTTGGTCTGGATTGTAATCCTAATCAAACGTCTTGGGACAATTTGCACTTTTGCCAACGTAGTGGTCTTTCTGTCCACCCCCCTTTCCCACTCCCAACACAATCATGTTGATTCATCCAAAGTACGCCCACTATTTCAACATTGCTTTGAGAGGGAGGGGAACTTGCAAAATTAAATTATGACTTCGCACTTAAAAATAATATATGCATCACCAGTTGCATTTTTTTAGGTGTCGTAAGGACCTTTTTTTTTTTTGTATTGTACTGATATTTATAAGTTTACAAATAAGAGTGACAATAACAATTGAGATTACATTTGCAGATAAAAGAAAGAAAAAACTAAATAAACTAACGTGAGTACAGATGGAAAAAAAAAACGAGGAATACTATTACTAATAAGACTACTTAAGAGGAAAATACTAATACACCCAGAATACTTACTATTTATATTAATGAATAAAAACCACGCTAATTTTTACTTTTTTTAGAAGAAACTACATAGATTAACGCTAGTATAGATGAAAGAAAAAAAACAAAACAAGAAATACTGTTACTAATAACACTACTTGTAAGGAAAATACTAATATACCAAAAATACTTACTAATATATTAATAAAACTACGTCAATTGTTACATTTTTTAGGCTGCCGGCCTAAATACAATTATTTGTAATAAATTTCTTCCACTTGGCGTCATGAAATATTTGCTTGCCATTAGAATCAGAAATAACCGTTTCGATTTGATATACTTAGGAAACTTTTGCGAGAAAGATCTTTAATGACGGAGGAAATCCTTTATTTCGACAGGAGTAAATGTGTTGTTTTGCTAAGATCAACAGATGGTTGAGAAGATAAAAGTCTACTTGTCTGTTCCAAAGTCCAAACATTTTGTCAACATCTGATAGTGCTTCGATTTTTATTTCTATCGTATTTAGCCAGTTAATTAGTTCTCTCCAGAAACTGTCGGAATATTCACATTTTATTAGTAGATGTTCGATATACTCACTTTCTTTTTTGCAGAAAGTGCACAGAGGCGAAGGTACTAGGCCAATTTTGTGGAGAAACTTGTTTGTCGCTAAATATCTATGTAATATCTTGTATTGGAATTCACGGGATCTAGAATCAATAGCTACTTTGAAGGGAATTCGATATATCTCTTCCCATTCCAGTGTCTCGCTGTATGTCTCTGTATACCTTAGCTGTGCAGTTGGTACACTCTCGTTCTTTGAGCGAACTTCGTTATAAATGCTCTTGGATATGACCTTATCCAAGTTTACATTGTGGCCATTTAGGTGTAACTGTGCATTACTGGAAAACATAGAGTTTTTTGAAAAATTATTGCAGGTTTTTAAATGTTGTCGCCACTGTGCAGGTAATGCGTCTATGATCGCCATTAGCTGAAACTTTTCTTTGGATGTAAGCGAAGAGCTTGTAATAATTTGAAACCCTGCGAATACTGCATTTTCTTTAGTCGTAAGATCCCCAAGTGTACTGATTCCTTTTCTAAATAACTCTTCATAGAAAATGGACCTACCTTGTATACAAATAAACTTGTTGTTCCAAATCACTGTATTGTGTATTTCTTGACAAAGTGCTTGCTCAGTTATTCTACTCGCGCATGAATATTCTGCAAAACATCGTAGACATTCTTCATAATAAATGGGTAAATTAATAGGCAATTTCTTTAAGTCAAAAGCACAGTGCAGAAGTAGTTTCGACCCCACATTTTTTAGGTAATGGGAAAGAATAATCTTCCAATTACTTTGTTGATCATCGGCAAATTTCTTGTAACACATGATCCTTTGGCTTTTAATAATCGATTCTACATGAGGCGCTTTTAGTCCACCTTTATCGATATCACTTACAAGTGATAAACGTTTGACTTTATCTTTTCCTTTCCAGATGAACTGGAAGAGTAATCTGTTGACTTCCATTACGGTATCTTTTTGCACACAAATTAAACTGGCTCGGTACATGAACAATGGTGTCAAAAAGGTCTTTACAATCTGAATTCTTCCTAGAATGGTAAGGTCCCTCCACTTCCACCTTTGCAACTTTTCTTTAATGGATTTAAGAATTTCATCAAAATTTAACTTCTTTCTTTGACTTTCATTGTAAGTAAAGTAAACACCTAAAATTTTAACCGTGTCTTTAATTTGGATGTTTTTGGAGGAAATGACATCCATTGCTGCCAAGGAGACTTGATTACCCAAAAGCATACTTTCAGTTTTTTCGGAGTTGATTTCAAGTCCAGAGCACTTACTAAACAAGTCAGTAGTGCAGAGAAGGGCTTCGAGAGATTTCCTGTTTCTTACAAAGGTTTTAACATCGTCGGCAAACATTTCAAGTTTAATTTCTTCCTTATCGACTTGAATCCCTTGGATATTGTTATTTTCACGCACGGAGATAGTAAGAATTTCAAGACAGATGATAAACAAATACGCTGATAGGGGGTCACCTTGTCTAACACCTCTCTGTACGTTGAATGGGCACGTCGAAAAACCATTATTCATAACTGAACTTGTTATATTTTGATAAAAAGTCCTAATCCAACGCACGAAGGAAGGGCCAAAGTTAAAAGTTAACAGCGTTTCAAACATAAAACTTCTGTTAAGCGAATCAAACGCTTTTTTAAAATCAATTGCTAGCATAAAGCCTTTGATCTTTTTCCGTTCAGTAAATTCTAAAATATCGTCAATACTTCTAACTGCGTCGAAGATAGACTTTCCTTTAACATAAGCATTTTGATTATGATGTATTATATCAGGTAAAACCTCCTGAAGTCTTCTTGCAATTGCTTTTGATCCAATCTTTGCATCCACATTTATTAATGAGATTGGTCTCCAATTGGAAATATGTCTTCTGTCTTTTCCTTTCTTTTCTATCAAAGTTATAATCGCTTGCTTTTGTGAATTTGATAACTCACCGTAGTCAAAAGCACAATTTAGACTTTCTACTAGAAGATTACCCAGAACACCACAGAATGTTTTATAAAATTCTACAGTAAGTCCATCATTTCCTGGTGATTTATTTTCTTTAAAGGATTGTAGGCTCTTAAAACACTCTTCCACCGTTAGCTTTCCTTCACAAGTTGCTGCTCTATCTGGTGAGAGTTTAGGAATTGCAGAATGTTGAAAAAAGGAATCTGCAAATTCTGGTAGGTTACTCTCGAGACCGTATAAATCTGTGTAAAAATCTTCAATCTCATTCATAATTTTCTTTGGGTCTGAGCTTAAAGTTCCTTTTTTAGTAAAAACTTTGTGGACACAACTTTTGGCCTTTTTATGAGATTCTAAGCTTAGAAAGTACTTATTATTTTTTTCACCCTTCTTGTACCAGGACGCTCTCGAACGAATAATAGCTCCTTTCGAAAGGTAATCAAAATGTGCATCGTACTTACTTTGAAGAATTTCAAGCTGCTCAATATTTTCTGCTGACGGATCAGTAGAGCACTTTTCCTGGTACACTTTAAGAAGTGTTTTTATTTCTAGCAATTTGTCTTTTCTTAGCCGTGCTTTCCCTTTACTATATTTTATAGAAACTTGTCGGATTCTATATTTTATAAGTTCCCAGAGCACTCTTTTGTCATTGACCTCTTTAAATTCGTCAATCCAAACGGGTACACTTTCACTAATAAGTTTTACATACTTGTCATCCTTAGTCAAACTAGAGTTGAATTTCCAATGAGATGGACCATGCTTTTGTTCTTCTATGCCATTAAAAATTAATGTAATTGCTAAATGATCTGACTTTATAGAAGGTATAATTTTAACTTCTTCGACTTCGTCTTGGCAGGTGTCGCTAATCAGCCAAAAATCTAGTCTTCTTTGGATCAAAGGTTTGGTTTGCTTCCAAGTAAACAGCCTCTCATTCGGATTTCTTACTCTCCAGATATCGATCAAATCCAGATCCAAACAGATTTCTTCAAGAATCTTAACCGATTCTTTTTTTGCTGGTGAACCACCCAAACAGTCCAGACTTGAATCAAAAGTGACATTGAAGTCACCTCCAATGATAACGTTTTGTTCAGCGCTTGTTATGATGTCGTCCAATTTTTCATATAAATCTTTAAAGTAAGTACATTGATGACGTACCTTATTTGGTGCATAGATGTTGGCAAAGACATATTTAACTCCTTGCACAGACGCATTCAAAATTATAAATCTACCGTTTTGGTCGCACTTGCAGGATTCTTCTTCAAAATCTAAATCATTTCTAACGAGTGTTATAATGCCGCAACTGTGATTTGATCCATGCGCGAAAAACATTTTCCCATTCCATTGGGTTCTCCATATATTCTCGATTTCTACTAAACTGTATGTTTCTTGGAGGAAAATAATGTCTGCTTTTTGCTTATTCAACCAGATAAACAAAGCTTTCCTTTTTTCAAGCAAACGGATTCCACGTACGTTAAGCGAAAGAAGTTTAAAATTCACATTTTCCTTTTTGCTTGCCATTGTATAATTATTATTTGACTCAAAAGAGCTGTTTCCAAACTGGCAGCTCCAAAAGAAAAGTCTACACAGTATACATAGAAGCAATAACATGTACACTCACTAAATAGACATTTTAAACACATATTAAAACAAAAAACTAAACTAATTAGATGGTAAAAGGGTCTCAAGATTTGAACCTTGGTTTGGACCCTTGGGACTTTGGACTTATTCAGCTATTGTTATAAAAACAAAACAAAAATGTTAGGTGCTAATGAAAAAACTTTGGTGAATTAAATGTTTTGGTGTTTCTTTCCGTTAAATTTTGGTATGCAAGAATTTTACCGCAATTCTAATTACCATTTATATCACAATATTAGCGGCACCAAAGCGAAGTTAAGACTTATAAATTGCCTATCAGTTGAGTGCTCTTATAGATAGAGATAGCCTAGCCTTATAAAGAGGTTTGGTGGTGTCTTAAACAATAAAAGCCGATCATCGGCTTCACAAAATAAAATGGAAATAAAGTCAATCAAAGGTTTTTACTCAGCAGTAGTTGATTGCTCGCTTGGCAGCAAGTACTCTGGTAATGTGTCTACAGAATATTTACTACTATTTATAATTAGGCTTTTACCTCTTGAGTAGTACCTTAGCAATGTTCAGTTGTTTAGCTTTCCTAAAGGCAGCACGTAATTTAGCTCGGTCTTTAGCAGATTCTGGAGAGAGATCCTTGTCGATAAATACAGTTGTAGATTATTGCAGCTTCAATCAAAAGTTTTCCCAGATGCCAATGTTTGTGTTTGATAATTGCCAACGTGCACTGTTTCTTGTCATAATAACAGGACAAGACCTCTCAATTTTCACCAGTCAGCTGCATTCATGGACAAACGCACTGTAGTTGAAAACAATAGCATTCATGCCGACTCATTTTTTGTGCCAGGCCCCTCACCAGCTTTCTTTGCTTGCTGACTCCTCTCTCATGCCTTTGCCATTGTTAGTGCCTCAACACCAATTAAATATTAAATATAAATATTTTGTATATACACATCCACCCCTTAATTTGCAGCTCTTGGTGTTTGGTTTTTGATAAGATGTTCACTTTACCGTAAAAGTGTAACAGGCCAGACTCGAGGGGGTATACATGTATGATCCTTCATACTAGTATCTGATTCAAAAGAAACTTTTTTGAGTAGAAACACTTCAAAAAAACACTTATTATCAAATTTTATCATAGATCCTAATAAACTGCTTTTATTTTCTTCTGTAGCTTACAATTTATTGGGCCCTTTCCTAAAAAAATTGGCCCCTAAAAAGGTTTTCAGTGGCCACGTTGGCCCTCAAGTAAAATTTTCTGGATGAAACACAGATTTTTGGTGTCCAAAGTTCATACCAATTGATCTAATATTAAGCTTACTATTGGGGCTTAAATGGTTAATTCCAGCATTCAATTCCAAATGGGGGGAAATAATAAATAGTTTGAAATTGCTTATGTTCAGAATTGCCGATAGCAAATTTCTGAAGGGCAAATCCAAGGAAAAATAATGTTTTCAAGTTTGAAATAACAAAGTTCAAATTAGTGGCTGGGGCCCAACTGTACAAGAAATTAGCTGTCATGGTTCACATCCTCCATTTGCAAGGTGGGCAAGAGAATGGGCCAGATGTGTAACAAGATTTATAACAGATATACATGTATAACACATATGCACTATTAAACCTCTTGTTTGGTGAAGCTTTTTTCTGATGCCATTGCAGATTGCTTGAGCTCCCTACTGAAGGGGTTGACACAAAAACACTATACTAGGGCATGGTGATGGCACTTATATTTACCACCTAAAGATCACTTTTGAAATCCTTCTTGCAGGTTGCTGTGTGTTCATTGTGGAGTATTCGACTGGTTGTGTTTGTTAATCAAGACTTCAAAAACATGATATCTCATGTCCAGCAATCTAGTGTTAAAACTGGCATAGCTAATGCTCTTGGTAAGATTTTCTATACTGGTGTGAATTAATTTTTTTCAGATTGAATGATGTTTGCTTTTGTTTTATGTGTGACACCACTTCACACCAATTTTAGAAGGTGTTCCAAATTTTGTTTTTAAGTTCTTTTAAATCTTTTTTTGTAAGCTATGTTTTTATGTGTATATTTAAGGACGGTGCCTACTGAATACAAAGGTTTTTGCGTCAGGTTAGGACCATGCAGAAAAAGCAGATCTTTCTAAGGGCTATTGGAATCTACAAAGAAAATAGGGGGTAGCCACACAGATTTTTGAGATAATTAGCCTCGAATCTCAACAAAAATGCTGACATCAGCATTTTTCTGAAAAAAGAAGGAGAGGATATTTCTTTACAGATTTCCTTTGAATTCGCCTTTACATACAGAAAGGCAAACACATTTATAAAGATCTGAAAACTACATGGTAAATGGTAACATAAAAACCATTTTTGGTATGTTTTTAATAACAAAATTGTTGCAACAGCGCTTTTAGCGTCTCTGGCAGCCTTCCTCTGGTTCAGCTAAAATGCAGTCTAAATACCTTTTGCTCACAACCAGAAACTAATCACATGTTGAATAGGCTTGCCACTTCCATTTCATAACATAAAATTTAGGGGCAACCATGCACTTTTTTAAGTCATTGATCTTTTTTGAAACCTTTTATGGTGCCTGTTACATTTTTTCCTGTCACCTCCCCAGTAAGTAAAACATATGCCATCTGCAGGTACATGTTTGCAGTTGGATTTCAGTATAATTTTTGACAGATAACAGCTAGTTTTTCAGCTGGAAGTTGTTAACAGTTAGTGCTTAACGATGTGCTGCTATTCTGCTGTTCCTGGTGTAAGTACAGGTTCATTAAACTTGATTTGGTCACAGTAGGAAAATTTTGCTTTCATTTTAGTCGTGTACTTGATAACGCAGTTGATTGCATCAATGTCAACCCAGCCTTAGGTGATGCGTAGAACATGTGCACACCAACAACAACAACCAAAAAAACAAAAGTAGGCACCGTACTTAAGTTATTACTCTTGCTCATCTCTCATTCATCTGTATTGTTTGCTGCACATGTGGCATTTCACTGAAAACTGCAAAATCTTTGAATGTTCTAGGCATTTGCAATACATGCAGTCCTCTGTTGATCTTAGAAAAAAAGATTCCCTTAATTTTATTTTGTCTCTCAGGTATAACGTGAGCTGTGTTCTTGAAGGGGATGTTTTTCTTGATAATATAGTATGTGTTGTTATGAGAGTACATTGTTTTAATTGAACTGAGTGTTAAACCATAACAAAACAATAAAGTTGAACACTGAATCAAACAACGTGCGAATGAATTTTGATTGATAATTTTGCAGTAATAATTTAACAGTAATAAATATGATAATACATGTAAGGAATATTATAGTTTTAATACTACTTGTATCTATAAAATTAAACCGGTGATTTTACAATATCTGAGATTCATTGTAAATTTTCTTAGAGTGGTATCACATAACCTGTGAAGTTCAAAATAGGTAAAGTTTCATAATTACAGAAAATATTCCATGCAATGTTCTGTTATTTTTTTAAATACTGATACAGTTTTTTTTTTCCTGGAGTTTTCTTGATGCTGTATTCAAGGACATGCAGCTTAAAATACATGTAGTAACATGATATAAATTGTTTGTACCTGAATAACCCCAGAAGCATAGGAAATAGAGCTGGCATCAATGGAAGTTCTGTCACTAAAATAAAAAGAAAACAAAAAAATTAATCCTCATTAAAATATAAAGATTTTTGCACTACTGAACTATTAATTTTGAAGTAAACAGTAAGATGTTAGTTCAAGTACAACATCTTTAACACCATTTAAAAATTACTAATAAAAACATTTCGTATACTTAATATGGCAAAGCTGAGTTCCATGCCTCCAGTTAAATGAATGATCAGTCTTCAACTGCTATATAGGTCGATCTTTCAAGTACAAATGTCATCACAGCTCATAGTTAAAATTTTGTGTATAGATGCATAATTCTCTAGTCACTGGATGTTTTAAGGAGTCAAACTGGAAATTACAAGGAAATTCAAAGCAACAAATGTAGATAAAAATCATTATGTGTAGCATATCTGAGTTTTTGTGGTATTTACATATTGATACAGAGAGAAGTGTTGTCAACCATTTTGAAGAAAACTGATTATGATTATGAGTTGTATCACTTTTTTTTTAACTTCAGGTAACAAAGGTGGTGTGGGCATCTCATTTTCTCTGGGTCCAGTGTCCCTGTGTTTTGTCAACTGTCATCTAGCTGCAAGAAGTACTGAAGCACGGGTGTTAAGGTCTGCCTTGTTTAGCTATAACTTTGTACATATACAATAAATATTGTTATTTGCATGTGTACTGTGTCACATGACTTTCAGGTCTACTCAGCTGTGAGTTGGCACTGCCCTTCTATCAAGCAAACATGCTCCAATACACTGGGTTTAATGTCTTACTGAATTGTTGAATAGGTTGTGAAAAACATGGCGATCATATTATACCATGACAGCAGGGAAGCCAGTTGGTACTGAACCAGTTTGACACTATGAACATTGATTTACTTGCATTTGAAGAAACCCACATTCTAGACAGTCATAGCAAAGTAAAAGTACATTGCTTTGAATTATTGTGCAGTCCTAGACCATGATGGGTTGAACTCTCATGAAGTGTAAATTATGGCATTTCCTAACAGAGAAATGTTATTCCTACTTTGGGGGGTTGTTACAAGTACTTTGGGACCTTTGTGGTACAGTCATAATATGCAAACTATAGTCATAATATCTGTGAGATTAAAAAGACTTGTTGCCTTTTGTTTCCTTGGAAAAAATAATTATTAATATATGAGACAAAGTTCTGCTGACATAACATGTTTTAACACTGTAAAGAAAGGAGTTTGCTTTAAACTTGCTTTCATGTTATCTCGCTATGGAAAGCAAAGAAAATCAACTGAGAAGAAAAATAATGACTAAAAGAATCAACACTCCACCAGAATGGTAATTTTTAGTTCTTCCCAGCCTGTCAGAAAATCATGAACTGTAATCCACTTCCATTCTTCCATTCTTACTTCTTCCCACAGTATATTTTATTTTTTTGTTCTATTTTGCTCTGTGGGATCTTTTTATCTAGTTTATTTGTATAGTGTGGTGGCACTTGGCAATTATTAAGTTAATATGACAATAAGGAAGGAGACATTCATTAATCAGCCAGGACACTGTCTCGTCTTTTTTACTTGGCCCATGCAGTTACCATGATAACAAACTTACACATGTGTGTAAATTGGGTAGCAGGAAGGGGCTTGCAATTAATCATGAACTGTGTTTTACATTTAAAGAAAAACACGACACTTGTAAGTTTAACAAACATATTTTGACAGATGCTTTTGCCATCTTCAATGTGAAATGAACATAGTGTGCAGTAGAATAACAATGGCAGTAATTAAGACAATTGCAACAGTAATACAAAAATTAAACAGAAAGTTTTATATCAACAAGTTCAGCCTGTGGGTTAAGTGGTGGTTTCTCCCAAAGTATGTGTAGCCCTTCTTTGATCTCAAGAGCAAAATACAAGGAGGCCTGATCGATAATGGCAAAATAGAAATGTGTTCTATTTTTCTTGATGGTTACAGGAGGAATCAGAATTTCCTAGATATTCTCAATGGACTTAATCTTGGTCAAAAAGGTGTGTTTGGTATCGTACACCAGTTCCATCATGTGTTTTGGTTTGGAGATCTCAATTACAGAATAGATTTGGAAGTTCAGGTGAGAGATTTTCATTCACTTACTGTATTATACACTCAGGTACTCAAGTCTATTGTGTGTGAACTACCAGATATCAAATTGTTTAGTTAACACATTACCTCAAAGAATGCAAAACTCAGATATAACTTAGACATTGATGGCAATTGCCTGAGGTGAGTGGAGATGATTGCATGGAATTAGTGAAAAGAAGCCCCCAAAATAATGTAGTTTTCATAATCAACTGTTTGTTTTCTAGAAGAAATGCCAGAAACATATTTATTCACAAGGAACACCACTGAACAGGCTGGAATAGAATTGCACTCTTCTGAATCTTGAAATTGCCATATGAGACAAGAATGAAGAGGTTTAGTTCAATTTCATGACAATCATGTGATTCGGGCAGGAGCTGGATTCGGGGAAAAGTCATTGCCAAAGTATTATTATGAATTTCTTGTTGCAAATTTGCATAATAGGGCATTCATCAGGAGGGCAACACAAAGTTCATCAGCAAGAGATGTGACAGCTAGCTTCAAGAAAGTGTCCTGAAAATGGACCATGCTTACGTGACAACGAAAAGGAATTGGTATCACCAACCCTATGCTCTTGGCACTTAACTACATTGAAAAGAAGCCTTTTCTGGCACCGAAAGCTCCTCTTAGAACTGCAAACCAACTTCAAAAGCGAGATGACATAGTAGTTACAAAGCCAGACAAGGGAGATGGTGTTGTCATTATGGATAAAATCCAACTACACATGCCTCTTCAAAGAAGCCTTGAGCAATGACAACTCAAAGTTCACTCATCATAGCCAGGACCGACCCATTAGAAGAGGAAGACCACGGAAACGTTACTGTCCACTTCTAGAGAAGGAACGAAACAAACACATTCATGTGTTCGTTAGAGGAGAAATCACAAGATAACAGCCAAATGCCTTGCTACATTTACTGTGCTACAAGCGATATGTTGAAGATACGTAATTTTACTGTCATGCTTGGCCCCCAAGTGGCTACCTCCTTTTTTGATGTTTTGAGCTCAAAACATTCCTCCTTAAATTTCACTATGGAAACTGTTACAGACAACACCTTTCCTTTTCTGGGAATGAACTTTGCAAAGAATGGCACAATACTCAGCACAAGTGTCTACAGAAAGCCAACGAACACTGGCTTCACCTGCATTATGATAGTCATGTTGACCATCGCTACAAGGCTGGCCTATTAAGAGCAATGCTACACAGAGCCTATCGACTGTCGTCAACTTGGAAAGCTTTCACAGATGAGTGCGAGATTCTCAAGAACATTTTCGTACAACTTCGCTACCCAACTAAGTTAATTTATTCAACAATTTAAAAGGTATTCATATACGACCAAACCATCGGCAACAGGTTCCAGTGTGCCTGAAGAAAGCTCCAGCGAGGAACCCATCACAATCACCATTCTGTTTAAAGACCAAAGATCAGCCGACAACACAAGGAATCAGCTACAGTCCTTGAGAAGTAAAATCATCAGCGAGCAATGCATTGTGTACCATTTTAATAAATGTGGTCTATGTGATATGGACTTGATGTTGGATACACCAGTCAACACTTACATCAACATATTGTTGAACACAGTACCCTGAATTCATCAATAGGAAAGCACATGTTTAACACAGTTTTAGACTGGTTTTAATTAGCAACTTCAATATTGAAAAAATACTGCAACAAATTTGATTGTCTTATCCATGAAATGCTAATATTCAAGATCTCAAGCCAACTTTGAACATGCAAATGGACTCTATCTGTGCAAAACTATTTACATGAGATCGCAAGCAAACATCTATTATATTAGTTCCACTAATTTATATCCGCAATAAAACTGTCACTTTTACCTCGATAATGATGTCAGCAACATCAAAACATTGAACAACAATAATTTTATTATAATCTTCTGTGGAAGTTTTTCAATACACCACTAATCAAAGTTCATCACGTCACAATTCATTCAAGTGACATTAACAGGGCATTATCTTAGGCAATAATTGGCCAGTAGAACAATAAGTTGATTATCTGCATAACCATGTTTTTTTTTATATTGCAAGTGCAGCATTTAGTCTACTGACTACAAGACTGATGTTTGCGTAACTTAAGCAACAATGTATTACACTACAATGGATTGTACAAGTATTGTCCATGTATCATAATCATTGGAATCTGAAACCCATGGAGGGTGGGTTAAAACATATAATGGCCTGGCTTGAGCCTGCAATCTAATCGGAAACCAGTATCTGTGCAGCGGTCAACTTCAAAAAATTATGCAACTTTGATGAGCTCTAAACCTGAGCCCAAGATATATTCAGGTGATCCTGTTCAGCAGATTCCTTGTTTTGACCGTAACATGGATGTCCAATATCAAAGATGTACGTAACCAAGGCTGCTGATGCTTTGGTCAACCTATAAGCTGCAGTATGGCCGCCATGTTGTGCGACATCATCATCGTAGGGCACATGCTTGCGCTTCATGCTGCTAGCCATGTTGACCATGAAAAAGAGATGCACGGTTTTCTATTTTTATGCATGCATGTGGTTCTGTTCCTATGGTTATGGTCTCTTGTGCTCATCGGACATAATGTTATATTAATTTTATGTTGTCAGTAAAAGCATTGTTTATGGGTTTGTTATGAAATGATGTCATTTACCAAACCCAACCATGCTGCCCCATCTGCCATCACTTGAATTTACATTTTGACCGTTCTGCATGACACATCTTACACATGTTTTTAGATTTTGTAATTCTTACCGTTTAATTTCCTGCAGGAGGTACTGAAAGCTGTAAAGCATATGAATTTTGGCAAGTTGAAATTTCATGACCAGTTAAGAAAGCAGAAAGACAAAGGAAAAGTTTTTCTTGGATTTGGTATGTTCTTTAATGGGGTGAATTCATAAAAGCAAGGGTGAATTTATAAAACAATTTTTTCCAAAGTCAGTATCAAGAAATATTAAGCCTTTCAATCAGTGACAGTTTTGTTTGGTTTAAAATAGAGCTCAAACCCTTCTTGATGGTGCATAACCAGTACTGTGTTATGACTGAGCCCATATAGTGTCCATAGAACAGTTAGCAGAGTTCTAAATACAGTTTTATTTATTTACAACATTCTTTTGCACTATTGTAGGATAGGAAAGTCTTAGGTAATGTTGATGGACATCCTTTTAATATCTTTCTGTTTCAGAGGAGGAATCGATTAACTTTGCACCAACATACAGATACAAACGAGGTAGTGCTGAATACATCTGGGAGAAAGTCAAGAGATCAGGGGTACTTTTCATTAATGTTATACTGCCGTTGTTAGATGCCTGCCATTCTAATTTGTCAGTTAATCCTTGTAACTGTTGCAGGACCAATTAACTAGTGACTAATTACTAAAACCAATTAACTAATGACTAATTAACAATTAGATTATGAACTTGAGATTTCTATGAGGTCATAGTTGATGAGGCTGAAGGCCAAATTATCACCTCATAGAAATCAAGAGCAAATAATCTAATTGTTTTAGTAGAATTCTTACTAAAATTTACTTCAAACAACGGTTTCAAATTATTTCTTGACATATTATTAAACTTTGTGCCTGAAAAGGATCGCTCGGATTGAATTGTCATTTAAAATTTAAAGTTGTGTGTGCACACACATCAGTTTTTTCAATAATTTCAACTTTTGTAAGCGTCAAGACACCGTAAATTTCCTTTGTTTAGACTTCTCAGGAATTTAATTATCCATTTGCATCAAAATTTTCCTCCAAAACTTTGGAAAAATGAAAAAGACATCATTTTCTAGACGACCTCCAGCCACTGCACACTAATGGCTGATAGTGTTCAATGGCTGAGCCAATCAGATTACAGCATTTGCATTAGTATACTAGTAGAATTCTGCTAATTAACAATTACACCCGTAGCCTACAAGGGCTACAGGTCAATAGCCCATGAGGCGAAGCCGAATGGGCTATTGACCCGTGGCCCTTGAGGGCGAAGGGTCTAATTGTTTTAGTATCACCCAACTAGTCGGACAAAAAAGGCAATAATAAAGTTAGCAAATGCAAGTTGAATAAATATTTATTTGGGAATAAAACGAAAGAAAGCGTAATGCTCAATTGCGCCAATTTTGCTACTCGAGGACTATTAGTAATAGTCCTCTAGTAGCATAGCCAATCAAAATGCAGGATTTGCATTAGTCCACTAGTTGGGTGATACTAATGATGGATATGTTGCAGGTGCTGATGAATGTGCCATCTTGGTGTGACAGAGTGTTGAAGCACTCTTTTCCACAGTCTAAAATCAGCTGTACTTCATATGGTTGGTGCATAATTCTAATAACCATTCTCAGAAAGTTTAGTTCAAATAGTTAGTATGATATCATGTTATGTTACTGATCATAACAGGGAAATAATTATTCGAGCAACTGTAGAAGTGTAGCTGAACTGCCATATAAGTCTAAGATTGAAAATTAAAATGAAGAATTACTGATCCAGAGCCAAGGCCACTTTCATAAAATTTGATGTCCCCTTTGTTGACTGACTGACTTAACTGAGCTAAACAAAGGTTAAAATACTATGTGATATAGCTATAATAGTGTTTTTAAGGGTCAAGACCATAGAGCTGCTTTGAATGTGAGTTCACCAGAAGTTACATCTGGAATGGAAAGATGTTAGAAGACCTCTTCCTTTTTGTTCCTCGTTCTCTTTTCTTTACAGCTCCAATATTGTCCCATTTCCAAAGTTGAAGTCACCGTATGCCTTGCTTTCTATTTTCACACTTAGGCAATATTAAACCTGAACTATTAGATATTGTGCTATTATGCACAACATCACAGACTATGCAATCCCACCAAAGAAACAGATATTTGTGTGAATGTCAGTAGTAGAAGTACTTGGGTTAAGTGGCCTTGTCTAATAGGAAGATGTATGTTTTGGGAAAACAATTACAGTTACTGGATTTCTTCCAGTGTTTTCGTTTATAGTCCTTTCAGACATGGTGGAAAGGCTTACCAAAATCAGGGAACTCAGATGTTCTCTATGCACTAATGAGTGCACATTGATGTGAGATGGCAGATAGCTAACGTGGCACATATAATCATCTCATATCCAGCAAACACCAGTGGAGTAATTGTTTTATTAAAACAGCCCCAAAATATAGAAAACTAACAACTAAAACTACATGTACGCTTACCATTTTTGTAGGGCATGGTATAATGGCTCATATACCATGATAGCCAAGTCACTGAAAACTCTTGAATTGCCTCATCCAACAATCCTGTTTTTTTTTAATAAAAGCTAGTAATATATGGCCAGTATACATTTGTCTGGCTATATACCCTGTGAGATACTGATGACAGTCGATAGCAATCAATGATCAATTGATATCAGTTAACTAGCAATTATCGATTGGTATTGATCGTTGTTAATTGATTTCTGATTATTCATTTTGATTGATTGGTTAGGCCAGGCTCCCCAGGAGAGTTCTCCCCTCATGACAGACTAAAAATGTGGTTTTAGTGTGTGGATGCCAGGCTGTGACAATGCGGTGCTTCCTAAACTCTTTGCAGAAACCTGATGACAATGTAATACTTGTTTTTGTTTCTCATTAAGGCTGCACTACAACCATCAAAACAAGCGACCACTGGCCTGTTTTCTGTACTTATGATGTGTCTTTGCCTTTCACTGTTTCACCAGGTATTTTGAAGTAATAACTTAAAACATGTTTTACCAGATGAACCAAAACCTTTGTTGTTAATACACTAGGATGTAATCAGTGGTATTGGATGTTGTTCAGTGGTTTGAGTACGGATCCTGTGACCTTTCTTTGATTATCTAAGTTGAGGGCTGCACTTAAACTAACCTTAAAGTGAGACAATCCCAGATATTACAGGGTGTAATTTGCAGCTCAATGTAACCCTTCACTTAGTATACATGCAGCCAGCATTAATGTAGACTAATCTTTTGTACATAGCATAACACTTGTGATGTTAACAAAGAAGTAACTAAACGTAGGTACAAAACATTTTAATTACCTTAATTTTCCCTGTACATAGTTCTTATTCTTTTGTTAATATCTTTCATGTTTGTAAAATTTTATATTTTGTGTATAGTAGGTCCACATCAGCCCTTCGGCTGCCAAATCCCCTCTACAACCTACTTATCAAATAAAGTTTACGTACTTACTAACTTATTTACTTACTTACTTACTTACTTACTTACTTACTTACTTACTTACTTACTTACTTACTTACTTACTTACTTACTTACTTACTTACTTACTTACTTACTTACTTACTTACTTACTTACTTACTTACTTACTTACTTACTTACTTACTTACTTACTTACTTACTTACTTACTTACTTACTTACTTACTTACTTACTTACTTACTTACTTACTTACTTACTTACTTACTTACTTACTTACTTACTTACTTACAAATGCGCTTGAAAAGGGTTAATGGCTGAACACAAGGAGACAAAATATCATGTTGCCATAATGTTTCCTTTAGATGACAGTATTCCAAAGAGTCCCAACTCTGGAGAGTGCGTCATAAGATTTCATGCAATAAGAGGAAAGGTAAGTGAGATATGAAACCTGTTGCAGACCAATTTTTCAACTTTGATTGACAGTTTGTTGACAGCAAGTTGAAACCCCTTATTCCATATTTGCCTAAGGGCGTTGTCAATCTCCGTTGCAGTTTTTACAAGTTCAGGCTTTGCAAACTTGGTACTTTTATTGCTATGATACCACTGATGTCAATCAAACTTGCGTTTTTGAAACGTTCAATCAATCTTCAGTAAATTACCAGAAATGAAGTCAGACTCAGTGAGACAGTGAAGTGCCAGCTGTTCAAAGTTGGAAAAGGCAAGCCACTAACTTAGTTCGAAGTCGACATTACAGTCAGGTTTACAGGGCCGTCCATTAAGCCACATTCCTTCTTATTATAGTTTTCTTTATAAAAATACGCCTAATTGGTCAGTTTAAAACATATCTCTTGATGGCACATTTGACAGCTAGAACTTCCAATTTCTCTTACCAGTTTTTGTTTTCTTTAGGATTTTGAGAAATTCGGATTTTACTGCACAACGTCCTAGAATAGTGGATTAGTTGACGTGGTGAATTGATTATATGGAGTCAAACTTTCAATAAACAACCACTTAGTTTCAGCGGTCTTGCACCAGTTAAAAAACTATACTTCACTGGTTCTTATTAATCTACACTACGATTGTACTTAGGACTGAGTGCACTGTTTTGTTTGCCCTCCTTCCCCCTCAAGTCATATTCTGGTGTTGTCCAAATTTGAATTTGTTCAAGTCAACCTTTCAGATGGCTTGCAGCAGATCGAGGCAAATGGTGCTTCACCTAGAGGGGCCCTCAGAACTACTACTAATAGACATCTATTTTGTCGTGCCTTACAGATAAAGACTAACAGCAAAACCCAATTTTACATTGAATTTCACTCCACATGTTTGGAAGGTAAGCTAAGGACCAAAGTGTTATAAATTATAATTCTTTATTGAGCTCGTCGATATAATTAGTTTTAATTCTTTATTTATTCATTTATATATATTTTTAGGATAAAAAATAGAGATAAAATCAAACAACATTTCGATCTCGCTGAGATAATTTTCAAGTTTAAAAAAAGGGATTACAGATTTTTGGAGACAAAGGTGTATAAAAAGCCAACAGACACCAGATTATTATTATATTATGAAAGTCATGTTGATGAGCGATATAAACAGTCACTGCTAAAAACAATGCTGAATCGCGCTCAACTTCAGTACCCTGTCTTACTCTTACAATCAACAATCAGTGATTTTGTTACCGCAAAAGTTTCAGGAGATTTAAGATCCAAACAGATGTGTGACGAGAAGAAAGCACCTGTCAGAATAACGTTACCATTTAAAAGAGAAGGTCACTCCAAAAACCGTGTATTTTTTTCCATCACCAATAAAAAGTTCACATTGAGCTGAATTACTCACCGTTGTTTTAGCTTCTGAAATGGATGCGATCCCAATGAAAAAGAAATGAAAAGTTTGACACCGGGAACCGCCATTTTAAAAGGATCTTGGAGGTCAGGCCGGATATCCATGACGTCATTCTGTTCGAGAATGTGTTTGTTCTTTTGAGCTTTAGCATGTCTGCTCTTGAAGCCAGAACGTGCTAGTGATTCTGGGGATGATAATAATCAAGGTAAATGGAACGATCGGTTGGAAAATGCTCTGTGGTGTACTTGTGAGAGATGTGCAACCATGCTGATGCAAAGAGAATGTGTTTGTTGCCGAGTAGGTCACCGAAATGAAAGGTACATTTTGCAGTACAATTGCAATGGACGCAGTTAGCGGAAGAGGAAATTTATTTTTAATTGTAAATTGCTTTCAGAATTGATCTGGTGGCTTAAGTAAATCCCCAGTTTAGTGCTTTTGATCTGATTTGTCTCTATTTTTATTTTACTGTTGCTTAAATGCGGAGGGAGTTCTAGCTGGCATCACAGAAACTGACAAGTTTTCAAAGGTGTGTTTAAATCGGGCAAATGCTTTCCACCTCACAAGTCTGCGTTTTTACTGATAAAATTTGGATACATTTTGCTCATGCTCGTACGTGTTTGCCTAGGTTTCTTTACACGTATGTACTATGTGGACTCTTGTGAAATACGCAGTGACTTTACATGTAAGGTGCGAAGTGAAATCGACGTCTTTGACGTGAAATGTGAAATTGACGACATTCCATATCAAGAAAAATTCTGGGTCCCCGACAGGAATCGAACCCATGACCTCCCGAACACCGGGCGGGCGCTCTATCCATTGAGCTATGAGAACTTATGGAGAACAAGGTCATTTAACTGAGTTCATATATGACACCAGTATGCAGGACACCTGTCATTTAACTGAGTTCATATATGACACCAGTATGCAGGACACCTGTCATATATAAACTCAGTTAAATGACCTTGCTCTCCATGAGTTCTCGTAGCTCAATGGATAGAGCGCCCGCCCGGTGTTCGGGAGGTCATGGGTTCGATTCCTGTCGGGGACTCAGAATTTTTCTTTGTCCCATGCTCGTGTCATGTTGATTAATTCACCTTCACATTCCTTATCATTATCTAAGATTTTTTGTGCGAATTGTAATTTATATTGTTGGAAAGCTAAGCATATGTAATAGATTTTGGATAGAAGAAAAAAGTATGCACAACTTTTACACGCGTAAACAAGCTGAAGGAAAATTGACTCTGTGAGTGTGTTTATCCGTATCGCATGTGTCGTGCTTACTTGCCTCGTTACTTGACAAAGCATGCAGTAAAATTACAGCTTCATTTTTTACTGTAGATTTGCTTTCATTAGCAACTGTAATTCCCAAAAATAATGTGAATTAAAAAAACTGCCTTAATTGATGATGAATCATGGTGATAAACTTGAAAACAAATTGTAACACATTTCAGACAAAATGTTATTTACATGCGGATATCGGATTTCGCTATAGCAGAACTTGTTATTGGTAATTGTCGATATATAGATAGGACTGATGTACAATTAACTACCTCTTCCAATGTATTTCAAATCAAATTAGACAGCATTTAAAATTTTTAAGTATTTTAACTCATTCCTGGCTGTCAAGGCCGATTATTAGACACGCTCTGATTTTGATCCGCACAAGAGATTTATAAATAAAAAAAAAATACTTTTCGATAAAAGAAAACCGTAGCGAGTTAGTCTGACTTGTAATTTTAAAGAAATCTGCAGGGCATTTGAAGTTCCCACGGTACCCTAAGAAATTTAATAAATCACTTCCAAAAAATGCGTGCAATCGCTACGCATCAATGGACAGGAAAACACGAAAAACCTAGTGCCAGGCTACGAAAAATAATTAATTAAAGCTTGCAACATGGTAGCTTTTTTATAAATACTGGTAAGACTGGTGAATGAAGAAAAGAATTTTATTTAGCCATTTTCCCTGTTATTATAGAAAAAGAAGTGGTAAACTGGTTATACATGAAAAACCCGTGATTCACGCCGTTTTAGCGTCTTTTTCGTGAAAATATATTAAGCCTGAAGGGTAGAAAATTTTTGGCGACTAAAATACTTGTGCTGGCGACCAAACTTGAAAACTTAGGGGCCAGCTGGACCCAAGGTTTTTTCTTGAAATTCGAGCCCTGTAGTCCAGCGAGGAGCTTCAATTTCTTGCGCGGAAACAATATTTACCAAATCAAGTCAATGACAGTTCTGCCGGGCAAAAATAGTTTTAAAAATGAAAAGTATAATTGATAGCTACCTCTTTTCATTCCTTGCGATGCACCGTTTGCTTGTAATGCGTACCTTTACAAGGGCCTTCCGTTGAAAAATTGTCGGAAAGCATTTTTCTTCAATGACCTCTTTCTTGTGTTTCCACCCACAAGTTCAAATCGGTATTCAGTTTTGAAACAGTCGTCTGTGAAATGCTCATTGGACACATACACATTTTCGAGTTTTTTTGCATGAATCTCTCATCCGATCCCGACGTAGCTGTTCAAACCACTTCTTTGGCAATTTTTTGTTCTTTGCAGGCAAATTAAGGAAAGTCAGTCCTCTTTCCCTTCCCTTTTCAGTTTGGGTTTTACAGCCCGGGGTCGAACATTTTAGCTCGCAACTGAATAAACGAATTTAGAACAGAAAGGAAGAGCTTCAGCCTTTGAGCTTCGCGCCAATTCGGATGGAATGACATCACGGATATGCGGCCTGGCCCGCAAGATCCTTTCAAAATGGCAGCTCCCGGTGTCAAACTTTTCACTTTTTCATTGGGATCGCATCCACTTCAGAAGCTAAAACAACGGTGAGTAACTCAACTCAATGTGAACTTTTTATTGGTGATGGAAAAAAATACACGGTTTTTTGAGTGACCTTCTCCTTTAAGGATCAGAAATCAGCTAATTCTGTGCGAAGAGGTTTCTATCAGTTACGTTTTGTAATGCTTATTGTATAGTTTGTATAGTTCTATAGTGTGATCGTCCGGGTTAGGGCGGTTCTGAAAAGAACTGTTGTTGGTGACTGACGTTTCGACAACCTGAGTGGAAGTCATCTTCAGAGTCGGTTTCGATCCGTCTACTGTTAGTCAAATTGGTCGGTTTTTGGTCGGTCTTTTGTTAGTCAAATTAAGTCGGTCTGTTAGAAGTCCGTTTGTCAGTTTCGTTTCCGTTGTGGATAAGTCTTATCCATGATGGAAACAAACCCAACAAACGGACCAAAAACCGACAACTTTGGCTAACCATAGACGGATTGAAACCGATGACTTTGACTAACAATAGACGGATCAAAACCAACCAGTGACTGATGGCAAACGAGTCTTTCAGCGAATACCATCATGGCTAAACTGACCAATCCTGTTCAACGGACCAGACTTATAACATCATTGACTGACAAACACTATTCACTTGACTCTGAAGATGACTTCCGCTCATGTTGTCAAAACGTCAGTCACCAACGACAGTTCTTTTTGGAACTACCCTAACCCAGATGATCACACTATACGAACTACTAATACTCCTGGGTTCAAACCATTTACTATGCTTAGTGTATATTGACATATTTTTATAGCTTTTCAAATTCTTACGTCTTATTTTACTCATATATGCAAAAAATTCAAATCACTTTTTTAAAACTTGAAAGGGATCTCAGCAAGAGCGAGACGTCGTTTGATTTTATCTCTGGATTTTAGTTTAAGTTTATGGCATCCATAAACTGATGTTAATGAGACCTGAGAGACTATATCTCAAAGTCAGGCACACACATTCTGCATTGTAACACTTTATTTCAGAGACATGTAACACTATGAACCTCGTGTCATGCTCATAAGTAAATCCCAGTAACATAGGTAACATGCCACCAATTCCTGATCTCAAAGTCCATCAGGGATTCCCAGTTGAAAACAATCACCCCCTTTGGATATCACAACAAACCTTTCATTTCCTAAGTAAAGCCACTGTTATCTACATCTGTAAAAGACAGTGTATCAATGGTTCCAGTCATGTCTCTCACATGTCCACCTCATGCCCCTGACCTCTAGTCAAGCACACGCTCCTCGTTGTATTCAGTCTTCTCGTTTGTGCCGATCCTTCGCACTGATTTTTCTTTTACCCTCCCACCCTCCCATGACTGGGACCCTTGCTCTACACATCTGAACCCCTGATACTACGCGTTAGGACCATCTTCAAGCGAATAAACAAAATCATTTAGATCTATAGAAATGTTCATCATGAATAAGGCTAATAATCTGTCTTGCCCCAAAAAAAAAAAAAAAAAAATGGGGGCAAGCTTTGACACTACAATTCAGAATGTCGTGTATAGATACTGAACATTACTATTCCGCTACTTTTAGAAAAACAGTTATCCATATATATTTATGATATCATTTGCTTAGTATAAAATAATAATAATAATAATAATAATAATACTAATAATAATAATAATAATTATAATAATTATACCATTAATGGCCATAGGCTAGGGTTATCTGTCTCCTAACAAGCCTTAGACCTTACCGTTCAGGGTGCAATGAACAGAGACTGTATTTTGGTGACTTTCTGTTGTTTGTTATTAAAGGACGGTGGCAGGGAAGTGCACCCATTAGCTGCACTTTACCCCACAGTAAGGCTCTAGCCCACTGGAGACAGGTCCGGAGAAATTGCTTATTCCAAGGTGGCTACCCCCGGTACCACCTGATCTGTACTCCCCCCAGGACGGGCTCCCCCTCCTGGTTCCCTCAGTCCCCCGGGACTGTGGGATATAGGCCTCACCCCTGGAGGCAGGTCTGGAACTTTTATTCCAGGGTGGCTACCCCCGGTACTACCCCCGGTACCACCCGATCTGTACTCCCCCAGGAGGGCCCCCTTCCTGGGCCCCTACTCCCCAGTCGTCCTTCACTGCCACCCAAATTTTAACCACAGCCAGTGTGTTATTTCCTAAATGTAGTATCGTTAGTGGAAGCTAAGACCAAGCCTCGAAAGAGGGTCATTAATCCTAAAATGTGTTTCAAAGAAATTACTTAATAGAATTGATTGATTGATTGATGGATTTATTGTGCAATCTTGAGATAAGACACATACTGATTCACTCTGTAGTGAAATTAATGTGTGAGCTGGAAAGCTTAATTCACACAGTGCAAAGGGTCCGCGTGCACTAACTCTACCACCGCCCTGGACTGCGAAAGCGAAAATTCGGAAGACTTACTTGTATAGCATGTGTAGCGGATTACAATTCAAGAATGACTATTTCTAGCGTGAAGATAAGGGATAAACGTGTCTTGGAAAATGTAAACTTTCGAATAACTCAGCATTTTAAAAGTTGTTCTTTTATGGGTCTTTATTTTAAGCTTAGTTTTTTTACTTGTTAGCTCCCCGTACAATTTACATGTAAGTTCTAGATAGACAGCAGGTAAATAAAATGACGATCAAGAAGGAGAAATTAATTGCAACTTGTAATATGTAATGATGTTAAGAGAGAGTAAAGGAAAATGTTATGTTTGTTGTTCTGACAGTAGACAACGTTTTATTTGCCTCATACTGTATATATATTGAAGTTACCAGAGTTGTTGGTATTGGCTGTTGGTCACCATTTGGTTATGTATATTTATCACTGATACCTGTGCTTTTTTTTCTTTTTGTTCGTTTGCTTTTTTTAAGACATGGTGAGGACAGAAAAGAACAATGTGGTCGAATCTGGAAAAAAGCACTTCAGTGAAAACAAGTCAAGTGGAGACTATTCGTATCCCGAGTGGAGTAAGGCAGTTATTCCTCAAGTAAGTCGGAAATTTGGTTCTTGTGACCTATTATCAGTGGGGACATTTTAAAACTCACCATTTTCCATCAATCTCAATGTCGTCTTTCTTAGCTGGGTCTGTAACGGTGACCAAAATTGGAGATCTCTTATTTTTTTTTTTTATCTTTTCAGGAAGTCATTTCTGGCATTGGTGGCTTTTGTTTAATTTCTGATTTTAAAATGAGCTTGGCATAAATTGGGTAATCTTTTACTAAACAAATAGCCCATTTCCAAGTTGCCGTAAGCCTCTCTATCAAAGCGAGGCCTGGTCAATAACCATTCATAAGAAATGACTTTAATTTGCATGGGAATGAAATCTCATTTTCATATGAAAGGATGGACACCAAGATTCGCTTTGAGAGACAGGCAGAAGGGTAATTCGAAAATGGCCTAATATTCTCAGCATGGAAAGTGGATTTTATGATGATTCTACTACACCATGCTTATCCTTTTGCCAAAATTGTAGACGGTGTCCTCTAATCAAATGGCCCAATTCTTCCTTTTCCCAGAAGGAAACCTGAATAATCAGCAAAAGAGCAATTATTTGTTGTAAAATAAATAACTCAGATTTTGAACGAACTCTTTTTACTGTTTTGTACTTTTATTGGCTTTGTAGTGCATTTTAATGTTTCTGTTGTTTTTTTGCATGTCATAACAATTTTTTAGGTTTAATAATTTCTTCAGACCAAAAGTGACAGAAAGTCACTGTACCTTCCATACATTTATCTTGGTCTACTTTTAGATTTCTAATAGCTAAAACGTTTTTAGTTCATTAATTCTCCCTCTCTCTTTCTCTCTCTTTCATTCATTAGCTTCATCCCATAATATCAGATTACAGATACCTTGAGGAACAGCATCTGTTACTGGCCATCAAGTCTGTAGACAACGACGAGTCTTATGGTAAACATTGTTCTGATCATGCAAAGTTATGTACAGGGTAGTATGTTCCTGTATGTTTAAATGTTATGCTGGGATGTGTACCAAAACTGTGTTAAGTGTACCACTTTCATGCCACTTATTATTCTTTTTGTTGGAACCTTGAGGTATTAGTCCAGGCATTTTGTAATCAGACCTGCTACTAATTGCAACAGAAGCTTTCTCATCGTAAACCAGTTAGAAATAACCTATACATTAACATACTAAAAGTCTCTAAAGATTCAAGCGTGGGAAAGCCTGAAAATACGATCAACGTCCAACTCGCTTTCTGCTGCAACATGAAAATGAGGCTATAAACAGGAAATTGCTGTTTACGGCTGTTTTATCGGTATAAATCATGCCTTTCCTTTAAAATTAAGAACATACTCTTAGTACAATGTTTCCCGGGCCTTAATCTTAAAATAAAGACCCATAAAAGAACAACTTTTAAAATGCTGAGTTATTCGAAAGTTTACATT
Source organism: Orbicella faveolata (assembly GCF_042242905.1). NCBI lineage: Eukaryota > Metazoa > Cnidaria > Anthozoa > Scleractinia > Merulinidae > Orbicella > Orbicella faveolata. The sequence goes on from NW_028301553.1 coordinate 18,154,031, forward strand.
TTCCAAGACACGTTTATCCCTTATCTTCACGCTAGAAATAGTCATTCTTGAATTGTAATCCGCTACACATGCTATACAAGTAAGTCTTCCGAATCTTCACTATCGCAGTCCAGGGCGGTGGTAGAGTTAGTGCACGCGGACCCTTTGCACTGGCCACAGGCTGGAGAACGCGGCATACCATTCTTACAGCAGATGCACCTCATAGTGCGGCAGTCAGACAAACAGTTGCATCTGATTAACTGTAGAAGTGAGTCTGGCGCAGGCGGTAGGTCCATCGCAACAGGAACCAATTGATCGCCAATTACTTTCCATCCCCAGTCCTCGATCAACATTTCTGCATGCTCCCCCTGCCACTGCTTTACATGTAAGTAGACGCGCAGGCTGTGGAATCGGGCTGCTGCTGCACTTGGGAGGAGATTCTGTGGCTGTATATGAGATGTCTTCGTTGGACGTTTCTCAAAGTACCGCTGATACCTGAGAGAGTAAAGACCAAACCCTGGCTTTTCACCGAAAAGTGCCACGAGTGTTTTTTCACCTGCAGCAACAATGTCAGATACAGCCGAATGGCAGCTGAACGTGTTAGCTTGATCTCTGAAGCATGGTACATTCTCAAATTTCTTTAGCGCCGTTGCCTTGCCAACTCCATACAGGCGCGAAGTGGTGTCGCAGCCGGTCATGGCGTGAAGAAACAGGAGATTCCTGCAAACTTCCCTACCAAGCTGATCTTTGACTTTCTTCATATACCAAACTCGTGCCCCTCTCGCGTTTGCCTTTGGCTCTGGTCTAAAATAGAGATCACAGCCATCCTCAGAAGCATGATAGCACAAGAGGACTAGCAAATCTGTGTCGTCCCCTACAAGAACCGTGGTCTTCGTTCGGGCAGACTCTACGGCAGTTTTCACTATAAGTAGATCGGCGTCACCATCGGAGTGGTGTGTCACGCAGCCTGCATTCTGTAGAGCCTGACTCAGCATCATTAAAAAGCGTTGCTTGTTCTTGGGGTTAGAGAGAAAGTTATCTTTCTTTAGCGTGATGGACATGCTTTCTGCAAAGGTGACAGTGGCAGCAACCTTCCCTGATGCGCGCCTCTGCTGTGTCATAGCTTTAGTTGACCAACAGAAATGGAGACTGAATAAAATGAAATGTTACACGGTAAACAAAGATCAAGGAATTGCATTCAGTCGAGCTTGGGACGTGACGAAATTCATTCCACTCGACTGAACTTTGGCACGTGACAATTTTACCTGGAAGCGTGAGACAACACACGCAATCTGGTCATTTGCCATCGAAAAGAAGAGGAATTGCAAAAGCTTGGAAAGCTCGACGGTACAGGATCCACAATATATTTGAGATACATCCAGATGTATTTGAGAAACGTATTTTGTTTCAGTGGACACGAAAATACTTGACTTTACAGCAAACTTGATAACACAAGCACGGGGGATTCTATAAATAATAAAATTGTGATGAAAAGCGGCTCGCAGTTGTAAATAAATTTCACTTGTGTGAACGAACCTGGGTTTATTTTTAAATTGTCAAAGATTTCATCAATAAAAAATATCTGTCTTAGTGATTGCCCTAAAACTTGTGAAAGTATTTTCGCGTTGAGTATTCGCGTTCCGCGGTTCGCATATTAAACGACAAACAATTTGAGGTTGAACTTTTCTGTCCATTTCAATACAGTTTTTAATTTGCAGATGAAGTTTTATATCGTTTGCTTATTCAAGCGGAAAACGAGGTTGAACATTTAAAAAAGATCATAAGCGATAAGGTAAAAATAGTGTTCACTTTATGGTCTCGGCAAGAATTTGATGCCGCCTTGATAAACATTGGAAAACTTTCCGCCATTCAGCTGCGAATGAGGCTATCTTATTTTAACTTGGTATAATCTGTGTCGTTTGCACTGCTCCTGTTGTGTGAATTATAAATTATATACACAAATATTTCTGTGTTTTGTGAAGCAACTTTTTTTCTTAATTTTCATCAAATATTTTCGCGGGAAAAATGGCGGTAAACATACGTTTCATTCATACATGCTCACGCTTTTTGATGGTTGATTTCACAACCAGCGCCAGCAGTGAAGGAATGATTCAAATCCTCAAAAAGATCAAGAAGACCATTCCTTCAATCAGAAGTCCATACCACATGTGGTTTCCAAGTTTTAATGCAGAAATATGGATTTCTGTGTGCTGGCTGTAGACTTGTAAATATGTGTCACTAGTATAGATTAAAAACAAAAAAAAAACTTTATTTCATAGCATGAAAGTTTGAATTGTTTGGGCTGCTCAAGTCATTCCTAAGTTACCATTTAAGTGTGATTATAAAATATTAAAAACTCAAGCAAGAGTTTATAATGAAGATAGTCTGAACCTTTGGCTTTTGATATTTGTGGTGTCACTTGTAAATCGATGGAGCTATTTGAAGGCATGTACATTTGCATTATTATAATCATTGTAAAAGATTTATTGAAAGTGAAAGCCAATCAATTTAAAATGACTGAATGAGAACTGTGATCAACTCACAACACTGTTGCAATAATATAGTACTTTTTCATTGTGATCAGAAACTATTTCATTTGATCATCAATCATTCCAATAAAAGCATATTTGAATCAACATTAGGTAGTTCTTTCACTGAACGGGACTTCAATTTACTTGGTGGTTCAAGGAAAATGTTATTTAATAATACAGTTAGATAATAATAAGATTATTATTTATTATTAATTAATTATTAATTTACGCATATATTTTGGCGACTAAAATTTTTCACTGGCGACCAAACCTGAACAGTCAGTGGCCAAATGGCCACTAAGGAAAAAAGTTAACTTGGAGGGTTGCCAACACATATTGGACATTTCCTTCGGGCTGCGTCTTGGCCTCTGGTGAAAGCTTCGCCTACAGTGCTTCCGCTAGCGCTGGTTTTTGTGGTTGTCTAAGCGTTAATGGGGAGTCGAAAAGAGATGTGGCATAAGTGCAGAGCTTGTATCGAAATAATTCCGCAAGTTGGGAGTTTTCACAGGCCATGATCAGTTGCTGAAATAAAAGTTGCGGGTCAACTTGTACTTGATCATTGTTAATCTTCACAGAGGACTTCGATGCCATAGTGATTGCCTGGGCACTTCGTTTGAATGTGTAATCCGTGGGGCTCTTCCCATTCATTGACGACAGGATCTTCTCCCCGACACACTTGGCTGCATCAGCATTAACACTACTATCGGCATTTACACCATTCATGACGTTTCTTAGACTGTCACTGTCGGGAGAGAAAGGGTTATGTGCAGCCAGAGTACTGAGGGTGGTCATTGTGTCTTTCATGTCTCTTGCCTGTCTTGCCTTGGACATATCTTTGTTTTGCTCGCCCGAATTAAACTCTACTCCCGTCAACTCTTGCATACTGTGGTTGGTTTCGGCGCATGCAGGCATAGATAATAGCCAGATAAGACGTTGCTGCTCCGTCAGGCCCCTTCCTCTTGTCAAGCCTCTGCTCGTCGTCAGACTTCTCATGAGAACCTGCTCGATGATTAGGTCAATCAATAATCCTGCCCAAAACCTATCACTCCTTCTTGCCACGTGAAGACCGGAAGCGAAGTTTCTGTAGACATCCGCATGTTTCGTTTGGAGGTCCGTCATCGACTGTAGGTATAGTCGAGCGCACTTAACGTACAAGTTGTGGCCAGAAGCAGCGAGATATGGCAGCATTCTTGTCAATGCCTCGAGGTGGAGTTCCCAATTAGCTGTTCGCTCTGCTTTGATAAAGGAGCGCAATATGTCCACCATTTCTAGGTACTGAATCCAAAGCGCTGCAGTGCGGCTTCTCTCAGCTAGGACGTCTTTCTTTCTGCCTACGCATTCTTGAATCTTGCTCAGAACATCTGCCGTGCTTGCTTCTTCAGCTGAGACTTTCTTTCCTGTCAACTTATGAAACAATGCACGCGCCTCTTCAATCTTTGAAATTCCAACCTGCGAGTGGATGTCTTCAGGCATCGGCTCCAAACGATGCTGGTGGCCTGCAATATTAAATTAAATTGTCTTATTGCATTTTCTCTTTATTTTAGCAACGCTTGTCGAAGTAAAAGAATTAACTTTAAACTGATACTTACTGTTATGAGTGCTTTCTGCATCAGGGGAGGCGATACCTGACTCGGAAATTTCACCAGCTAATTCAGACGCAACAGTACTCTCATTACCTGAAATGATAAAATGTAAAATAATCTGATGTAATTGCTGTCTACCTTGAGTGACATGTAAAAGTGTATCGTGTTAATTTTACCTCGCTGCTCAGTCTCATTGTCTCTGTTCGCTGTATCTTCGCCGTTCGCATTGCAAATTATGGAATTTTCCTCAGAAACTACAATATAAAAAAGTAACAAGAAAATAAGAAATGACAATCAAACCAGATACGCTTTATAGACAAAATAAATGGCTATTACCTGTGTGTTGTAAGTGCGGTATGGGTACTTCCAGAGCATCCGAATACAGCAGCGCATTCAAAGCGGCCTCCACGATGAGGTGCGCACGAACAGCCCGAGCAATTGCTTTTCCGGTCATTATATGGTCTACCGCATTAGACGCATAAGTCAGTTCCAGAACTTCTCGTAAACCGGATCCCGCCATCAGATGGCCAATACTTCCAAGAAAGCTCATCTCCGCATGAAAAGCACCAAGACGCACAATCACTTTGCGTAAATCGCTGTCAGCTGGTTCAGACTGTATTATGTCAGAGGCCTTTAACCACAGAGGCTGATCAAATGTGATGATGGGATTGGCAATTCCGTGTTCCTTGGCATGCTCAGGTACAAAGTTCAGGGTGGAAGAGATACACGTGACATCGGTCGGATTCATATCAATCATGGGAAGGAACATAATTGAAGACTTGCCCTGGTGCCTTCCTTGGTGAACAGATTGCATCATGCCACTCCAAGATGGACGCGGGGTGCCAAACAGTAGAGATACCTTCCACAGGACGTCAAGATTAGAAGTGGGGTCTTCCGCTCGTACGAGAACCACGTCGTTGTATTTGATCTTTACGTTCACCTGACTGGGTCCACATGGATGAATCTCTACTCTTCCAGTTGTTGAGATTTCTTCTGCAGTAACTTTGCGTCGTGGGACATTACAATTGTGTTTAGTACCAGGCGTAACAACTGCGATCATGCCCATACCGTGAAAGGTGTTATTTCCATCGAGTGTCCTAGAGTTGTGGTAAACATTGTCAGCCCCGTACTGAACAACTCGCCAACAAGAGGGTATATTAGTTCCCTGGCTAAGCGCAGCATTCTGGTTGAACATTTGCACTTCTTGGTAAGATGAACAAAACGTGGTGATGCAAGGTGTCAATAAGGAAGCGCGAGGCGAAGTTGGGGTGCAACTGAACTGCAAGCCCGATCTGTAAAGGTGCGATAACGACACGTGGTCACGCAGCTTGAACAATGGCCTGCCCGATTGATGCTACCTTCAACGAATTATTTTTCTGAGACGAGAACTCCCAGAAATGCGGAAAGTGTGACAGGAAGAAAGTGGACATGAGATTCGGCATCGGTGTCCATCGTGGGGTAGTTGCCACTTGAGGTCGCAAGTGATTTGAGGTCACTTTTTATCAGCCTAGCTGCTGTTTTGATGATGTTCATTTTTTGTTCTTCGATATCCACGTCATTCCTCTGTACATAAAACTCTTGTAAAATTGCAGCGGCAGTGGTTCGAAAGATTACAACTTTCGGCTCACCGTTAATATCCGTTATCACGATCTTATCTCCAAAATACTCAAGAAGTTTGGTTTTCATGTGCTGCCGTCCGTAAGCTTCGCTATTTGTGTCACTCAAACATTCCTCCATTTTCTCCACTAGATCGCTCACTGTTATCTGCTCGTCGTCATTTTCTTCAAGAAATTTCGTAACTTAAAAAAAGGCCTCGCGTTTTTCTTCATCCTGGGGACGACCAACTTTCCTCTTTTTGACAGCCGGTTGCTCATCCCCTTCAAAAACTTTAGGTAATTTTCTCTTTGTGCGGAAGTTTACACTGCAGGTTTGGTGGTAAACCGCTTCAGCAACAGGCAAATCATGCACATTTAGAAGCCTTGCTCTTATCGTATCAGACCACTCGTCCCCTCTCTCTGAACAAATTTTCAATATCGTGTCTTTCGTTTCAATTGTCGTAACCCTGAACGCTTCCCCCAGTCTTTTTCTCTGTTCCCCGAACTCAACTTTGGTGCCACAAAAGAAACAGTCAGTTTTGAATGAGAAACACTGTTCTGCTTGGCTAGTTAGAGAGCGACGATTACTAGTTGTTTCAGACGTAAGAATTTTCTTGGCTCGCTTGATGTTACTTGGCAGACAATACTCTCCCCCACAGTTTTGATGAACCCGCTGCCCAGGAACCGTAGTGATGAAATCATTTCGCGCTGTGCTCGCCCGATTTATTCCCGCGCTTCCCTTTTCTCTTAGTGTTACGACCTCGGCCTCGCCATCAAAGTTTTTTTTACAAATAACACACTTTTCTGTGTCATCCATAGTTGAGAATCTTGTTTTCTGAAATTACAGGCAGATCGGAAAGTGTAAAAGACATCAAGACAACGATAGATGAATAAAGAGCGCTTTTTGCACAAAATAAATCTCAATTCTTTTTACAACTTTGTGGTACTCGGAAACGTTTAGGTTGATTGCGTAAATGTGACTTAAATTGGCTTTCTTGAATTTTTGTTAAAGTTTGGTTCTATTCTTGCCAAATTAAGTCTTCAGTGAAAATGAATTTCAGGCAAATTGTTTTGTGTTCAAAGCGCATTTATTGTTCGGATAAATTTTTATTTTAGAAAAGTTTCTCATTCAGAGATTTCTAAGTTGTGAGAAAAAGATAACGCGCAAAGCGCGAAGCGATGAGTAAAATATCGGTTTTTCGTGCACTGAGTTGAAACTCAATTTGGGATTCACTACTCAGGTCACAATGAATTTTTTTGAACTGCATTACCTTAGCACATAACATCCTTGTTTCTTTCAGCTTAAAAACTTCTTTTTTATATTTTAACTTTGCTAGCTGAAGACAAATCCCTACGCTAAATACCTCAAATGGATAAGCAACAGCGCAGACGCTTTCTACAAGCTTTGTGTATTTTTATCGATTTAAGAATCTTATTTAAGTAATTAGCTGATCTAATCTGCATGTAATTGGACTTACCTATCAGGAAAACACGAAAAACTCTTTCTTTCTCTGCTAGCCCACGCTGCACGTGGCATTGAACTCAAGCGACACAGCAGATAGTACAGGCAGCCTCGCTTCCATGCTGCATTATATAGAGTTCTAAAAAACCCCGTTTTTAGTCACCTTCCCCTGCTCAGATTTTCAGACTTTTGATATGTTGTAGAGGACATGTTCCTGGACCAAAAGGCGTTAAACAACCTTCTGTTGCAATTAGTAACAGGTTGACCTATTTAGGCGATAAAATGCCTGGACTATATACCATGCTGAGGAGGCCCAACAAGACCAAAACAGCTGTCCATGGCTGCTAACGCTCTGAAACTCAATTTTTGTCATTATGTTTACTGTTCCTGTATGTACCCCTTGCGTGACGAGAGTGGGACTGTCACACTTATTTCCATTCTCTGATTGGCTAACTTAAAAAACTTTTATTGAAGGGCTTTGTTAAAGTCCACTACCTAAATTGGCACCAACTCAAAATGGCCCAAAAAGTTTTTAAAGATAAAAAAGACTATTTTTACAACCATGTAGGGTCATTTATTTTTTTAAAGCACTGTAAAATGGCGGTTTTCATCTTTGGTTCAAAGGCTGTTCTCTATAACATTGAAAAAGTAATATTTCACAGAGCAAGCGAGATGAAATTAAAGCTTTGAAGTGTTTTAGTGATCACCATAACAATTTTGAAAAAATCATGGTCTTGTTCTTTGTGATGCCAAAATGTGCATGTTATATTAATGGTTTTCATTTCTGAAATATGTGGCAAGAATAGAAGTTTGTGGTATTTAACTGTCTTGATTGTTAACTATTTTGATGACATTGGATAAAAACCACCCATAGAAATAATGGGACAACTTTCACAAAAGTAGGCATTTGTCGGTAAATTCGAGGTTAAGTTAGTAAATACACTTTTCTAGATGAAAACTGTGCTAAAGGTGATAATTTTGTTTACCAAGCTTGGGTCGGCCATTTTCACCTTCAAATCAGGTATTAATATATTAACATGCCAAATTATGACATGAAAAGAAGGCTATGTGTTTTATCACGTTGCAGAATGCTCTAAAACAGTTTTTCCTAGAAAATTCGTGGAATCAGTAGGTGAAAGGTGAAGTAGGTTTTTATAGGATTTGGTGTGTAATGTATTGTGGTCACGTGATTTTTGGTCACGGGACTATTGAATGAAGCGAGAGGCTGTATCCCTTTGATTACCTGGAGGGAGATATCTGCAAAATACAGCTGAAGCCCACTATCTCGAATGGTCTTTCAAGGGAAAATAATTTCAGTTTGAGATGGCGGAGAGTTCGAGATAGCGACGTTCTACTATAGCAGTTGATGATTGACTGTAATTCTGCTCTTGTAATGTATAAAAGTACAGCACGTGAATGGGTTAAAAGTTATTATTCGACAGTATCTCTATATCTCTCAGATTATGTATTTATTCAGTCAAAACTCCTTACCTGGGCATACAAGATTTCACAATGTTATCTACAAAATTCTAGAGGTGTGACTTATGCTTGAATTTATGAAGATTTATAAAAAGATGTGTAAAAATCTATAAAAAATGTGTAAAAATTATACAAAAATGTATTAAAATGTAAAAAAATGTATGAAAATTTATAAAAAAACGTATATTAAAATATATATAAATCTATAAAATCTATAAATATAGAAAAATTTGTATAAAATGTGTACAAAATTTATAAAAAAGTGTAAAACTCCATAAAAGAATGTATGAAAAGTTATAAAAAATGTATAAATTAATATTTATAACAAAATTGTTTCAGACATTTATGAAAAAGTATAAAATCTTTAAAAAAATAAATAAATAAAATCTATAAAAAATCATAAAAATGTATTTAGAAAAAGTAATAAAAATGTCAAAAAAAGGTTTTAAAAAGTTATAGAAATAAATAAAACAAGTATAAAAATTTATAAAATATGTGTTAAAATTTTTAAAACATGTATTGCTCATTATTTCTCATTTTCAGTTGGTATTCTGGTGCAACTGACAGTGGATGATGTTTCATCCAAAAAATCTTTTGTTATCTAATAAAGGTATGAACTTCAAATTCATCGTGTGGTTTGTGAAAGCATTATCATACTTTTTACTGCTAAGAAGCCTTGGTATAAAAATATATAACATATGTATAAAAATTTTAAAAAATGCGTGAAATATTTATAATAAGAAAATATATAAAATTTTATTTTAAAAATGTATAAAAATCTATAAAAATGTTTAAAAGTCTATAAAAATGTACACAAATCTATAAAAAAATTGTTAGAATGTTTAAAAATTTATGAAAAATGTCCACAAATTTTAATTAAAAGGAAGTATAAAAATTAATAAAAAAATTGATAAAAAAATGTCTAAAGTAAGTTTATACAAAAAGGTATAAAAAATGTACGAAACTTTCCTGCTGAACCCCAGTAAACCGATCCCTAGTCAACATATGGATGTGGATGTAGTACAATAAACATATGTTTTAAATATGTGTAATTCAAGCACCAGTTATCAAGTTGAATTTTTTTTATAATGCGAAAATTAAAGTTGACTGATTTGGTGAAAATTTTTGATTCTGAATGGGCTAAACTTTCAGCCTCGTTTCCATGCCCAGTATTTGAGTCCGTTTTTTAACGGTTAAGAGTGCCTGCCTGTAAAAATCAGACAAATTCTTAATTTCGCGGCAAGGGTCGAAAATTTGATTTCGCTCATATTCCTATGGTAGATAGGCTAGACCAGAAATAATTGCACAGCGTGAAAACACCTACTAGGTACGAATTTAGCGTTACAGTATTACGCAGGGCATGCAGCTAGCGGTGATCGAGTATGACCACACGGGCAATGGTTAACTATTCATTTTTTTCAAAGCCTAATTTAATCTCTTCCTACTCAACAAGATTGTGTGCTCCCTGTGGTTCCAAGCCTTACGGAGCCTTACGCATTAGGATAGAAATTGTCCTACCCCTACCCCCTAAAATGGGATGACAGCATTGCGTGACGAACAAACAAGGAACCGCTGCAAGCAAGGATTCAAGCAGCAATAGATCAAACGATGATCAAAGTAATATTTTGGTGTAGGGCAAAGCAAGCAACTATTTACAAATCACTTAGCCGTTTTTGACTTAGATGCAGTGGTGATCATATTTGTCGAAAGAGGGTCATAGATTCATGGTATTCGACCATTAAATAAAATAAGTTGACAGTTGGCGATGTACATCGGACGTTGGGTAAACAAAAGCAAACTTCTCCTTTATGTGCGACGAATGGTGACAGAAACACGTCAAATCGGCTTTTGGACCTGCCTTTTACAGCAAATAAGGTTAGAACGTTTCGAAATTATCAGCTCTGTGTCTATTTCAACTTAATATAGCTCAAGACATGTGGCGCGTGCTAAAATATATGTGTAACCCGTAAATTGAAATTTGACGACGGATGGTCAAATATCTGCATTGTTAACGTACTTTGAAAAGCTCTCGCGTCGCTCACAATCATTTGCCCAAAGAAATTTTTACAGGAATCTGTAGACCATCCTTCTGCGATTCAACCACCAGAAGCTTAATCCATTTGAAAGTTTCGCACATGGTGAAAATCAATTATTTCTACGAAGTACTTTTAAGTGAATGAAATACATGTCTTCGAAATTTAAATATTTTGCACCCAACAAAAACCGCAACACTTCCTAAAATCAACCCAGTACACAATTAAACATTGCACAAAAATATTTGAGTGTTTTAAAGACGGAAGAATGATGTGGTTTTGCATGCGAGGCTCTCAAACTTGTTTAATAAAATGGTGCGTCAACTGACGATTTTAACGGCATTTGGTAATTTGCATATTTCTTTGAAATAAAAGGATATTTTGCCAAAAAACTATCCAGTAGTTTTTGTCATGCCCTAGTTATTTTCCGAGCTATTTTCCATGTTTATGGACAGGGACTCTTAAAAGCTAAAAATCCAGCCTGGTAAACAATGTTTTTGTCTTCTGTGTGTTATTCCATCTAAAAAAGTGTAATTACTTGAGTTTGCCAACAGAAGTTCAAAATGGCAGACGCTCGTGGAATTTTTCCCAGTCTGTATAATTTGCATCATATTTTGACTGACAGTTGTTCAATCATTGTCCAGGGGAGTGCTGTATCGCATTGAGGACCATGGTCAATGTCATTCCACAGGAATGCGATGGCATTATTCTGTCACATCATGGCGAAGAAACCGGAGAAATTATGTACGTTATGATGTTTAGTTGTGTATTCGCTTTCTCCAGCACCCCTCGTTTTCTGTATCACGTCATGACCTGTTTGTTGTTTGTGATAATCTTCTTCACTTCATTTGGTTGAAAGAAGTAAAGTCCCAGATTTTCTTATGTGCAACAGGTGCTCTAACTCATACACTCATGGACTGCACAAAACATGCTAACCCTTACATAGAAAACCATTTCAAGTAGTTACCAAAGATTGCAAGTCGAACAGAGCGTGGGAATAGCAAAGAATCACAGAGAGAAATACTCTTACCATGTTTCTGTACAAACCAATCCACCTTAGGAAAAAAGATGGCGGCTGTACATTTTACCACAATGCCTTGCGAACCTAACACAGCCTAAAAGGCACAAAGAAAGCCAAATTTTTACAATATTTGTCCTTGTACAAAGGACATTAATGAGCCTAGGTTTGAAGATTTTGTAACTTTGTTAAGGTTTTCGTGCGCTAAGAACTCGGTATGGGTAAATGTACCAGTCGCCATCTTTTTTCCTACGGAGGATTGCTGTTACAATTAAACTCTTCTTTCTTTACGTTTATATGACTTGTCATCATTACGTGTGCACTTACGTGAATCGCTTCGTAGGATTGAGATGCATGTGAAGCTTCCAGACAACAACAACATGAAAACATCCTCACAGTCAGATGGTAATGACTAACTGAGAATTTATGTCAATTTGTCCGCCTTTTTCTCTTAGTACTCCAGTAAGCATTACTTTGCTTGACTTTGTAGCCCTTCCTCGTGTTCCCTGTGGTACATCTCTGGCATGCTCGTCAGGTTCCGGAAAAACGTCTTGAATTTGCCAAAAGGCAAATATTTTAGTCGTTGCGCGTAGGATTGCTGCGTGGAATTGCTACTTTAGCGTTAAAGATTTTACTCCATTTGTGGCTTTACGTTTACTTCGGAGTTTGCTTTCCTTGCTTCAGTATTTTAACATATTTAACGTCAAGGAAAACAATCAATCACCAGCTGCCTGTCGTCGTCGTTGCTGTATCTGAAGTGGGATCACAAATTTAATGCTACGATGTAGTTGGTGTCGTTAATTTTGTGATCGTAGTTAATTTTTTTATTTCAACTTTATGTAGTTCTTTTTCCTCTTTTTCCACCCTAGTCAACAATCACAATTGACTAGGGAGGAATTAACAAAAAAATAGCTGAAAATGAATAGCATTTAGTCGAAATAAAAACTAACATCTAAAATTAACATTACCCTTCTATTACAGAGAAAGAAATACTAATATTGCTTGTTATCTTCTAGATCTCATCAGCACAGATGATCTCGAGAGTGAGTTTTTTTCGAGCTGTTTTACTTTATTTTTTTTTTTGTGGTTGTATTCATGACATACACATCTTGCATTAACACATTCTTCTAAATCTGAGACTTGTCTCTGTAAACTAAAGTCAGGAATCTATTTGGCAAGTTGCTTTAAAATTTCACCAGTGGGTCCTTGATAAGATCCGTTTGGTTTGATATTTTGAACTCTACTCACGTATTCGCAACAGAGCTTAATCAATAATACAAGACTTCAGTAAGGTAGTATCTAGGCTATATGTGTACTATTCACTGGTTTTATTCACTGTTAGCGGTTTTGAGTGTGCAGAAGATCTTTGTCAATGATGCATTTATAAAGTGCTGTTTTTGGTTTTGTATTTGTATTTGGGATACTCGAGTCATATTTAAAAATGGCCCTAATGATGGTTAACTGTTCATTTGCCAAAGACATAATTTTCTTTTAAAATTATGCTTACAACCAAAAATTAAATTTGACCGTAAGAAGATATCAAAATGCAACAGTTTGATGCGTCACACAATGTTTCGTGTTCTCAGTTTTCACGCAGCGGAATGAAAGTTTGAGTATAACAAGAGAGCGTTTATTTTCAGTTGAATCTTTGAATCTTTGCTTGCCTGACAAAACAGGTAAATACTGGCCTTATGAGAAAAGGTCAGTTTTGCTTCACTGGGTGGCTTCCGCTGTCAACTAAATTTCATATATTTTTTTGGCTTTTTATTTTTAGTGACCAGAAAAGGATCAGTGAAAATGCCTCAAGTACCGCAACGCAGAAGTCATGTTCCACAAGGTTGGTATCACTAAACAGATAAAGCGAACAAACGAATGAACTACTGTTTATTATCAACTTCTGTCATAATTAAGGGGAGAGAAAACAAGTAACTTCACTTCACTTCACTTCACTTTATTTTTTTGCACTTACAGTTTGAAATTACTATGTTAGCATAAAAGAGATGAAAAGATATATATAGCAATTAAAGGTGACCATGGTATATAGTTTGTGCATGGAGGCTAATAGAACCGCGTGGTTATCGAGTTAGCCTCCATCTCGTTTGAGTGAACATAAAAATGACATGGGAGTACAAGGATGGATTACTAAAGGAAAGAGTTAGTAAGCAACTTTAATAGCGAGTAATAAATGTTGGTTGGCTCATTAATTGGTTGTTAAAAGCAAAGCCAAGGAGTTGATAACTTTTCCACATTGAGATGCAACTAGCTCTGTATTTATTTGCACATTAAATATCTAGTACATACCCTATCTGAGCTTTTGAGTACACCGTCAAAAGCTATATTTATAATTGGTATATACCACACAAGTGAATAGTGCTTTTCGCGCGCTCTGATTGGTTAACTCGGAGGTGATTAGCAATTACCATTCACCTCCGAGCAGCCGGCGCGAGAGATTTTAAAATTTCCGACCGCTTGTCACATAAAATAACGTTTTGGTCCGCAATGACCCACCTGGGGCTCGAACCCAGATCGCTCGATCCAATGTCCGCATACTAACCTTGAGGCTACTGCACCTCCCTCTGATAACACACTGTGCTATGTCGTCATCTGACTTTAACTATCAGATTTAATTTTGTTTGTTTTATTGTTACTTAAATTTTTAAACCGCGGTGATGTTCGGATAACAAATGCCCTTATTAACACGGGAAAACTAAAACGCGAAGGATCTGGTAGTTATAGTAGAATGACGTCATCGTGTGAATCAGTTATTGTGAGTTGGTGTGTTTAGTTGCATGGGGCACTATAACTTTTTTTTTTTTTTTTGTAAAGTACTACTTTGTAATGGATTTTTTTGTCTATATATAGGTACAGCAAAGCGCGCTGACGAAAATCCTCCAGTGATTCCAAAACGACATTCAACCACTCAACCGGACACGGCAAGGGTTTGGTTTCTTTGAGATTCTCTGTTTTCGACCTTTTATTGCAAAAACACTTTGAGTAAGATAGTGCATGGTCGTACATAGTTCATGTTAGTGCAGAGTGTGTTAAACTGTATTTATTGCTGTCGAATATTTTTGCAGATGTCAGGAGATCCACCTCCATTACCAGCCAAGGTATTTAATTTTCAAAAAATGCTTTTTTCTTCACAGCCAAGAGTGGATGAAGGGTAAGAGAGGTATATACGTCTCTCAAGTCATTGTTAGATTGCTCTTCGTTTTGAACATGTCGGGAGGGTCTAAAAATAGCCAATCCTGTGGCAAGAATTTTGCTCACGTGGATTTCATCCTCTACGAAAACATCTACGCACTGCTTGGGCCTGCTAACAATATCCGTGAGAGTATTGGAAACTTTCTAAAAATAACTTGAGCGGGATTACAATGGCAATAACGCTTATAGTGGGGATTGACTCTCTCACCCTCCATCTGTCTTGTTACAACTCGATTTTGTGTAGTCTAATATCAACGTTTACTTCAGGTGTCTTGATATAGTTTTTCCCAGACATTTTCAATATGATGTGAAAATTACACCTGTCGATACGTAAAAAGTAGAGTGAAGTTCGGTATTATGTTTTTCTTTGGGGCAATCGAAATTTCCATGGTATCAATAAATAGCCAAAACCTCGGAATCACAAAACAAATTTTTCGTGAATCCGATATGTTATAAAAAGCCAATATCAATATCTTAAGCTATTGCGTGTTTCCAATGAAATATACAAGAAAAAACAATTCTGTATGTGAACTGCAGAAACATTTCCAGTCACAGTTTCTGCATAATCCTCCGTCATAGTAGACAGACTGACAGATGAACACCACTTGGTGAAAATGATTTAAATTATGTTTCTGTCCATACCATGCGTTCGAGTTGCAGTCCGAGTTACGACTGAAAATATGCGTTCGAGTTTAAATGCTAACTTACTATAGCATCGATCACTATATTGATTACTACGATTAGTGATTACTAATAAGGCATCGAGGTGAAAACTCTTGGACATGCGCACCGAAATAGTACATCGATTTTGATAAGAACAGGATCTGTTAGGGAGTGGTCGGCGAGCCAAAGTATTAGGGACTTTAAGCAAATCGCTACGGCTGGCGCTGATACGGCTGCTAGAAGTAAATTTTCCCCAAAATGAGACACTGCGCATGTACGTCGGTTGCATCCAGCCGTAGCGTGAAATCTGACCACGTGAGTCGGGATGTTTTGCCGTAGTGGCAACAACGTCGGGTTTATTTTGCTTCTCTGGCCCTTTTCAAAGGACATCTCGGCATTTTAAGAATTCCATTGGATACTATATCGTTTAAAGTCAACTTAAGTCAAACATTGTGTCAAGGTTGCCTCTCATAAGCTTGTAAATCCGTATCCTGAATTTACGATAAGTTCTGGCAAAGGTGCGAAGTGAGTCAAGTGAAATATTCGTGTTGAGAACCAGGTGGTTTTTCTTCGGTTAAGTTTGCTTTGAGGGTTTAGTGAAGATGTTTTATATCTGGATAACTATACGATGCTATTTTGCTTCTTTGAGTATTGATATATTTGTGTTCTTCACTCGATATTCTTTGCGGAGATATTTGTCTCTGAAATCATATACTTCATCCATCAAATTGTTATGGTACGAAGTGTATGACATTCGCTTTCGCTCAGAAATTATTTTTTCGTCCTAGGAAGGCGAGTAACGGCCATCGTCGTTTGAGCGAAGCCATTTGACTGTGAGAAACTACATAAAAGAGATTTTAAACTCGTTAGCCGATGTTTCTTTTATCTTAGTATTTCGCTTTGCTCCTACCTAGACGTACTCTCCCCAGACCTTTTCAGTCACGGCAGCCGTAGTAGCACCAGCCGTAGTGATTTGCTTAAACTCCCTATTTCTACGTACAAGGAGGCTGGCTGTTGTTTCCCACAATTTTTAACACAATAATTAAACTTCTTTACCTCCAAAGTGTGGAAACAACTTTTTTCCCAGTAGTCAAATTGATCTTCATAGCCTTGAATCCAAAAGCAGCAGACGCAACTACTGTGGGCTGGTGAAATGTATGACCTCTTATGCGAAAACCTATACTTCCGGTGGCAAATAGAGCTACTGAGCCTAAAATGATGATACCACTCGTCATGGTCACGTGTTCCTGGTCACACGTCATGTCTAGCTACACCTGTACTGAATTAGATGATATTGCGCACGCCCCCCCCCCCCCCCCGCTCACCCCATAACTTCTTTAAAAGGTCCTAAGTCGTGTACAAGCAGCCGACAGTACGACATTGTATGTTTTGTTGTTTTAGAAATCCAAGCCTAAAACAGTTGGTGAAATTATGGAACGAATAGGATTTCCTCAATATACCAGCAGTCTTCTGGAATATGGATGGGATGACTTGGAATTCCTTAGCGACTTGACAGAAGGTGACTTGACTGAAGCTGGGGTTCCCAAAGAGCACCAAAGAATGGTAAGACTGTGTACGACTCAGTTCAGTGCTACATGTACCAGAATGTGCTGCTAAACAGAAAAGGTGCTTTTTGAAGTTGTTCGTTGGTGGCAGGTTGTATCTGGGCCAGTTGTTCAAGGGGTTGATAAAACTATTCAGCGTATAAATCGATTTAATTGTGTAGACACAAGTGTTTTCTAGAATACACCACTCGAAAAATTCAAATGAAACTACATCCGGGACCCGAGTGGCGTATTTCTCACTTGGCGGATATTAAATGACGTCATTTCTCGCTTTTTCACATTCAGTCTACAATTAATGCAATTGAGTATATGAAAGATCATACATTGAACTGCGGAGAAAGATATGAAGTCAGTCTATATAATAAAAAGAAACTTACACCGTGGCTTGAAGATATGAATTTTGTTTTCTCGTATTGAAGAGAATATTTTGCTCACTTACTGCGCTCGTTCGTAAAAATTGTTATCCTTTGAACAACTGAGGCCTGGTGCTCAAGACAGAAACTGAACATACAAAAAGTGTTAACAAAGGAACAATTTGAATTTTTTTTTTCTGTGATCAGAACGGATAAGTTGTTTTGTTTGTGATCAGCTGATGCGTTAGACCTCAACATCTCCATCTCTGAATTTCAGTTTCTCATTAGACAATCCAGTTCTTGCGTTCATTCAGAAACAATTCTGTCACTCCAATAAGAATTCGAAGGTCTTTAACAATAGCATATGAACAGATGTTCATCTATAAAACAATTTTAATATGCCAGATGGTCTCAATGACTAACTGACTTTTGTATTGAATAAATCGAATTAGGAACTTTCAGGATATAAGATGACATATGACGATGATGAGTTTACTAACATCTTGCTCTCTTGTTACAGATTCTTGCTGCCATAAAGAAATTCATTCATTAACCGGACATTTAACTGGTGTGGTCTCAAACGTAATTTATACAGAAGTTAGAGATCTTCTGTAGTTTTCTACCGAACGACTGAAAATGTTATTTCATATCCCAGTTGGTTACCAGAAATGCAAGGAAGTGTTTTATTCCATGTAGAATCATGCCACTTAAGGACGGTGCCTACTAAATACAAAGGTTTTTGCGCCAAGTTAGGACCTCGCGGAAAAAGTAGATCTTTGCGAGGACTACTGGAATCCACAAAGAAAAATGGGGGGTAGCCACGCATTTTTTCGAGATAATTAGCCTTGAATCTCAACAAAAATGCTGACATCAGCATTTTTCTGAAAAAAGAAGCAAAGGATATTTCTTCACAGATTTCTTAGAATTCGCCTTTACATACAGAAAAACAAACACATTTATAAAGATCTTAAAACTACATGGTAAATAGTAACATAAAAACCATTTTTGGTATGTTTTTAGTAACAAAATCGTCGCAACAGCGTTTTTAGTGTCTCTGAAGCCTTCCTCTGATTCAGTTAAAATACAGTCTAAATACCTTTTGCTCGCGACCAGAAACTAATCACGTGTTGAATAGGCTTGCTACTTCCATAAAATGTAGGGGGTAACCACGCATTTTTTAAAGTTATTGATCTTTTATGAAAACTTTTACGGTGCCCGTTACATTTTTTCCTGTCACCTCCCCAGTAAGTAGAACATTTGCGTATCTCGAACTTGTTTTGCGCGCGCACTACGCCATCTGCAGGTTCATGTTTACTGTTTTCTTATAAAACAAAAATTGGAAAAGCGAAGTAAATGGGTCAAGCTAAAGAAAGAATTTAGCCTTGATGACAGTCAAGTTTCAGACGCATTTCTTTTGCCAGTGAGGATTGCTAACGAACCGTATCTACACTCCTTTCGATACAAAGTGTTGAATTCTGTTCTGTTTACTAATGACCGCCTATGTAAAATAGGATACATTTCTAATCCCAACTGCACCCTCTGTCATCAGCTAACAGAAATCATATCCCATATTTTGTTCAGTTGTTCTCTTTCAAATTCTTTTTGGCATAAGGTGAATGGAAAAATTTTGAGTAAAATCGAGAGTTGCAGAGGCCTCTCGCTTACATATTGCGATGTTATTGTTGGGTCTTTTGAGGTGATGGATCTGTTTAGTTATATAGTAATTTTAGGAAAACCTTTCTTGTGGACTTGTCGATGTAAAGAAACATTACCTTCCTTGGGTCACTTCATAAGAATTTTGCTAATTAAATATAAAACTGAAAAACATATATTTCAAATCGGATGAAAAAGAATTTGTTTAAAGAAAAATGGAAGATTTTTGAAGAAACAATTTTAACTAATAATTGAAGTCGGATAATGCTACCATTAAGGAAAATCGTTAAGTTAAATAAGTATGTAGAAAAGAATTGACAATATCTATTTTCTTTATTAATTCAATATGGTGTCATTGTTAATTTCTGTAAACCAAACTTTATTCATTCTTCTGTAACTTAATTGTTGAAAAAACAGTTGTCATTGTTGTAATTGTGGAAATAAATAAATAAAGGTAAAAAATAAAAAAAGGGTCATGTTTACAGTTGGATTTCAGTTTAATTTTCGACAGATAACAGCTAGTTTTTCAGTTGGTAGACGTTAACAGTTAGTGGTTAGCGATATGCTTCTAGTCTGGTGTTTCTGGTTTAAGTACAGGTTCATTAAACTTGATTTGGTCACAGCAGGAAAATTTTTCTTTCAATTTAGTCGTGTACTTGGTACCGTAGTTGATTGCGTCAATGTCAACCCAGCGCGCGCGTGGCACTTGAACCTTGCCTTGCGTGATGCCAGAATGTGTGCGCACTAACAATAGTAGGCACCGTCCTAAAGGACGGTGCCTACTTTTGTTAGTGCGCAAAAGTTCTGCGCATCACGCAAGGCATGGTTTAAGCATCACGCACGCGCTGGGGTTGACATGGACGCGATCAACTATGGGCACCGTAAAGTTTTCAAAACAGATAAATAACTTTGAAAAACGTGTGGTTAATGGAAGAAGCACGTGTATTCAACACGTAATTAGTTTCTGGTTGTGAGCAAAAGGTATTTGGACTGCATTTTAGCTGAACCAGGGGAAGGCTGCAAGAGACGCTCAAAGCGCTATTGCAACGATTTTGTTATTAAAAAACAAAAAATGGTTTTTATGTTAACATTTACCATGTCGTCTTAAGATCTTTATAAAGGTGTTTGCTTTTCTGTATGTAAACGAAAGTTTAAGGAAATCTGTGAATAAATATCCTTTCCTTCTTTTTCTTGAGATTCAAGGCTAATTATCCGGAAAAAGGGCGTGACTATCCCAATTTTTTTTTTTTTTGTAGATTCCAATAGCCCTTGCAAAGATCTACTTTTTCCGCGTGGTCCTAACCTGGCGCAAACACCTTTGTATTTAGTAGGCACCGTCCTTAATAGCAAATTTGTAATTTGATGGCGTGTTCCCTAGCTAACGCGCGTACTATGAATTGACTTAACCGGGCTCAATCTGTTTGTTGGGTAACCGGTCGTCTCGCCCGATGGCCAGTTCGCCCGGACTGAAGGTTCCTTCGCCCGACTCACCGCGAACTGAAAGTTCAAGGAAGGATGAGTTAATTTTTCCTTCTTAAAACTAAACGACTGAAAAGAAAACAATGTGGATATAATGAACAAGATTACACAAAACACAGCAATTTCTTGTTCTTAATCCATTGACCACGGAGCTAACATACCTGGCAAACCGACTTGCAGTCCGGGCAACTGGAGTTAGCTAACAGTCCGAGCCAACCAACTTACAGTCCCGGCAACTGGATTTGGGGAAGGAGAATTTAACCCAAATCACCTTATTATTCCTCTGCAGCTAAAACCGTGTGGCCTAACTTAAGCCTAGTGCTGCTTTCTGTGACCAAATTGTTTAGAACGCGTGCGGCTTCGAACGATGATAGGCCTATCGGAAAATACGTTATCTTTATTTTTGTGTCAATTGCAGGATTTCGTAGTTTTTTTAGTATGGCAAGTAGTTGTGTCGATGATAAGATATCAAATAAAAAATATATTTTATATATAAATATATACATAGATTGCAATCCACCTAAAAGAATTATTGAACAAAAGAATAAAAAAAATTGAACTCCGCTGCAAAGGACTATTCATTGTTGGTAGTGATTGACATGATCACGTGACAAGGGTCTGTGCATGTTGGTGTCGACAAATATTTCTAGCAATGAACGGCCTCCCTAAACAAAATGGAGAAAATGAACCCTTCAGTTTGCGGCCTGCCTGGTGTTTTAAGTGTCTTGTTTCATTATCGCAAAAACTCTTGGGAGATAGATCTAACAACTAATCTAACAACTAAAGCCTCGTGTACACGAGCAATTTTTATGTGACAATTTTTATTTGCTAGTGTAGATGAGGAAAATTGGCCAATTTTTGTGACGATTATATTTGCTGACAAATATATTTTTTGTGACAAATGAAAGTTGTTACATATGAAAAATTGCTGGTGTCGACGAGGCTTAACAATCAGATTGCTTCATTGCAGGTTCAATAATTCTAAGTAATGCACCGTGCACTGTCCACTCTTATAGAATTTCGGAGGTTCGTTACCTTCAGAAGAAGCGTTCTGTGACGTTAACCCTTTGAATACCAACTACGCATATATGCATAATTAATGGTCGTGCTCTTTGTACCACTTGTGACGTCATCAATTTAAATGTCATCAGATATTCTTGATAAGCAGATAGTAGTGCTAGGCTAGCCCTTTCCGCACAATGGTCAGGTTTAGATATCGACGACATTCCGACGTCGCAAATCGAAAAACAAGGTTATCAGTTTTGGTGCAAAAACGGTGGTAAAATGGTCCACAACGCCTATGATTGATCAAGGTCCATTTCTAGGCTTCGCCCGTAATTAACATCCAACTTTTCACTGTAGCCACAGGCCAGAAAGATCATACAATGCAAAAGGTAGCCAGTGTAAAAGGGCAGAGAAAAACAGAAAGGAAAGGGCCAACAAACGAAATTGAGAACGGTTAATGGCTTATGCGCGTGCCCGCAATTGAAGTTTAACTCACTTTCGTACCTAATCCTCGAAAAATCTCTCCTTTTAGTAAAAAAAAACGCTTTTTTAGCAAAAATTAGGCTTAGCGTCATGGCAGCTAAAAAACCTGACTAAACGGTTAAAAACGGTATTTTTTGGCGAAAGTTTGGTATTCAAAGGGTTAATGCGTGAAAGCTCTTTATCCGAAATAAAAGATGGAAATTCGTCACAAAACATTAATTTCTTCAAACACAAAAAATTCGTCGTTCCAGTTTCATGTTGGTTCAGCGTGTTTTCGGTTGTAGGCACGAGTTGTTCAAGTTTCTTTCCGAGTCCTTTTCTGACCCTTTACTCCTTTCTTTGCAGTGATATCATAGAAACAAGGCATCTCTATTCCTCCCCCCACCCACATACCCTCAGGCGCACTCCTGCTTTGACCGGATATTCGGAATGAAATCTTGCTATTATTTTACAGCAATAGCTGGTGCAGAACGCCTGCTAAGCTATCAGGCACATGGCCCACTGTAGGTGCACTCTGTTCGCCGCCATTTGTTGTTTTTATCTTCATCACTATTGCATGATGTGAATGATCGATGATGGAATGTTCGGAAGGGTCGCTACTCTCGGGTGGTTGCTACTTTCAGGTTTTACTAGTGGCGACAATTTTTTGACGTTACTTTCGAGGTGTCATTACTTTCGAAAGTTTACGGTAGTTTACAACACTCAACGAAATTAACAAATTTAGAGTTTTAGCGAATTTGGCTTTAAGGGACTGTCCAGCTATAGTTAATTTTTAACGCACCATCATCGCTCAATCGCACCACTGACAACCTCTGGTGGAAGTCCTGGGGACGAGTCAAATTATTTTCATGGCGAACGTAACAACACATTCCTGACAGCAGCGCAGGAGCGCAATCTCAACATCAGGATACTTCCTTGTAGAATTAATTACCCAAAGGTATTTACAAACTAAACACCATGGCAGGCAACTGCACGTTATTTGTGGACAAGCAACACTACTGTGTAAGTTCCCTGAGATGTGTTATTTCCACTGCAAATAATTAATCTTCATCCTATTTATGTTTCTGGTTATTTTGCTTTGATTCAATATCGATACTTACATTTCAGACGGCGATTTATGCCGTTAAACAAACGATGTCTTCATTGGAACTTATTGGCAGGTAAATAATATTTTGGGGGCCTGTTAATTATAGGCCGTAGACTAATATAGTTGATGTTAACTTTGTAGTCTTGCACATAACAACACAGCCGCATATATTCAATCGCCGCAAAGTTGAACAATCTCCGTTTTGTCACGACAGAATAATTTGACATTCGCAGATATCGCACCAGCCTGGAAGCACAACCGTCATTCTTCGCTTGCAGCTGCTTTGTTGCTCGAGAAAGCACTCTAACCCACGGACAAACGGGAACAACGGCTGAGAGCGACAAGACACGGTTGTACTCACTGACTCTGCTTGTTAGCTTCAACTGCCTTCAACTTTCAATATTTTATATGCACTGAACTATTCGAAACTTAAAATAGATTTTATTCCCAAGCGACAGAGCTAACTCAGGACCGATTCACCATTGACTTATCACTACATCTGCTTCTTTGTTTACCATCTTAGGAAAAGCGACATTAAATTAACAAGCTTCTTTTAATTAAGCTTGTTTTAGCATCGTTTTCTGATCCGAAGTTCCGAACATGACACACTTGTCATGGCGTCGCCGTGCGTCACAGCACGTCACGAACTGGAGCATCTAGAGTAATATTTCACCTTTCTGTACTAGCGGGACAAAATGAGATTTTATTGGTAGGCTCTTTAAGGGTAAGGGTTTTCGAGAAGCTTAATTACACTATTATAAATTATCGCAGTCCTCTCGGCTAATTAATCAATCCTTTAATTAACCATGAAAGTCACCAAACAAAGAGTAACAAAAGATTTAATGAGCAGAACAATGGCTATACCAATCTTGATGCATTTCTTAACCAAACTGAAGCCGTGTGCTTATTTTGTAGGATGTAAACCGCTGATTTTTTTTGTATTTTCTTTTGAGAAATTGAACGCTGTCATTAGCCTTATTACGCATTTAACCTGAGTAAGTTTCAGACCGATTGGCGTACTGAAATGATCTAGACAATTACGACATTTTTCAGTTATTACTAAGGGTTGTCTTCACCGTCGCCGTCGTCATTGTTAAGCTCCGTAATGCATGATTCACATATTTCTTTCAACTTTTCCTACATACATTTTTCTTATCACCTGAAACACGATCAAGATGGCGAGCAATTCCACGTCGTCGCACGGATCTCCTCGTGTCCAAAACGTCCGCATTTCTGACTCTTGTCCCTCCCCCAATCAGTCAGACGCACTCAAGCATAGGGAACTAAATAACGTTGACACCATTCTATTAACCTTGTAGCTCGGCCGAGTTCACTTAACTACGTACCGATTTGCCACTTAATTACTTAAAACTATTTCTGTTTTCCTATCGAGATCTCGCGTTCTATCACGAATGTTGTTTTCTTATTGGCTATGCTACTCGCTATAAAACCAGTGGAAGTTTTGGGGGAACACGAGCCGATAATCGAGTGTTTCCACAGCTTTTATGAGTTCTCCGAAACTTTCACGAGTGTTTCTATGTAACAATTAGATTATGAGCTCGATATGTCTATGGCTGGTTTGCAGTGTCACGCCATCAAAAATAAAAATCATAACTATTCATTCAATTAAGTCAAGAAGCTGGGATATGAAAGATGATTGATATATGAACAACCTCGCCAAGATTTAGGTCTGTGCGGCTTTCATTCTCCCGTTGTTGGGAGAAGTATTTCACACAAGTTTATAGAGCTTTGTATGGAGTAGCCATGTTTGTGCCCCTCGGAGGGACACAAACATGGCGGCCGTAAAGTAACAGAAACAACTGTCATCGCGTTTTGCCATTGAAACGAAAAGTTATTCCTCTAGAGCTCCGACACATTTAAATTAACACTTCTTATAGAGCAACAACTGTTTAGTTAGCAAAAACTTTACCAATAACTCATCTTTTTTGACTACTCGAGAGTTTATCCGGCCGCCATTTTAATGTCACACAACGCATAAACTTGGAAATTCAAACGTGCCCTATTTCAAAATGAGGAACCCTGTCGTGTTTAAACGCTGCAAAACGTCAAGTTATTAGAGGGTCTTACATCTGATGAAACTAAAACTTCAGAAGGATTGGTAATTTCTTATTTTGGAAAATGATGACGTCACATGAAAAGCGGCAATTTAAAGAATAGAGTGTTTCTGTCGAGGAACAATTTATTATGTTGGCTAATAATGTCCGCAACTGAGATATTGTCCGAAAAATGAATATTTGGCCGAGAAGCGAAGCTTCGAGGGCAAATGTGAAATTCTGAGGACAATCTCTCAGCCAAGGACATTATCAGCCAACATACCAGCGAGCCAGAAAGGGGTTTATTTATTTTATCACCCTCCCATTAATATTCTGCATATTTTGTTGACTCTTTTGTACTTATCGGAACAGCATTGGTGACCAGTTTTTTTTTTATGTCATTATCGGCGGATTCCACGAAAAGAGTTTATTTTTCTTCTATGAAAAATAATAAAGCTGAAAAGGTGAAATTCTAGAACTGGATTTATTCTTTTTAGCTTTGTTTCTTTCCGACAGAAACAGTCGCAGGGCAATTATCGACGCAGGCAGAGGTTATTGCGTGATAACTGCCCAGTAATTGCACCACGTGATGTAAAATAGCCAATAAAATTGCGCGAAAATTAAGCGTGGGCTATAATTAAACAATAGGGTGTTTCTCATGAGGAGCTATCGGCTGATAGTTGTTGATGTTCTTAAAACAAATATTTGCCCTAGAAGCAAAGCTTCGAGGGCAAATATGCTAGTTTTAAGGTGACTCGATCGGATACCATTATCAATCCAACAGAAAATCAAACGTTACCGGTGTACTAGTGAAAGGTGAAAGTTTCACATGGGGTACATTTCACCGGGATCTGAGCTACCATAGCAACGAAATGACGCCATGCCCCATTTTACATAAGACCGAATAACTTGCTATCAGGGATAATTTTGGAAATTACGACGTCGGGATCTCAGCTCGGACTTGACATAGTTGTCTTAACGATGGCAAAATATTAAAATAATCTACAAAGGCGTTTTCGAGAAAATTGCGAGTGAAGTTTCTAGGTGTCAAAATACAACAAAAACGAAGCTCTTTTTAATGTTATTGCAAACTATGTCCAGAAGTCGAGGAAAAGGTTGTTGTTATTCATCGGGGTAGATGCAATAATTAAGTGTATTATCGTTTGTCTCGCGATGTAGTCACTTGAGATGTAGATCGCGACGTTTCGACTTCTTACTGCTAGTCTTCTTCAGGCGATAAGGTCGACTGATTGCACGGTATCATTTATATCTCAAAGGTTGGCTGTGATTGGTGCAATTCGATCTCCTATTGTTCCATTGTTCCGCGAGTAGCTGTTCCCTCAGTGGTCCGCTGTTGTACAGTTCTCCTGTTGTTGTGTTTTTTGATCGTGGGTATCCATGCTTCAGGAATTTCAATTCCATTATCCCTGTTGATGTTATTAGGGTGAAGTCTTATGTGAATAGCCTCCTTAACCCTACGTGTGTCCCAGTGAGGATCTCGATAAATAAACTTGACCTCATTCCAGATAGGATAGTGGCCGGTCTCGTGTGTGTGTTCAGAAACGGCGGAGGTCTGGGTACGGACGAGTCGTTTATCCCTGTCGTGTTACCAATCACAGCCGACCTTTGTGATAACATAGGCACGCAAGGCGTGCAAGAGTTATTTTTTTGTGAACTATAAGTCTCGGGGATAGCAGCATTCATGGAACTGTTTACAGTAATGATTTGGTTGATTTGACAAGTTTTTTGGTTGCGATGTACAGCAAGAAAGAAACTGGGAGTTTATGATGTACATACAATGTTACATCGGTAATGGTAAGATAACTAAATAGTAAGCCATAAAATGTTCGACTGAAGAAACTACAGTAATCTGACACGTCTCCAGATTAATGTAGATACCATCTTATTTTCTAACAGGCAATTTTATTCGTTCTTTGATACAACCCACACTGTGATTGGTCGGACACTCGCACATGCGTAACTCCCTCACTCACCGATCACGTAGCCCTTCCCCCCGGCGGGGGGACTCCCTTATATGGGCTATATAGGTCTGTGCGGCCCCGAAGGGTATGGTTTTTCAGCCGTTTTGGTCATAAATAGGGTATCGATTTTAGCTGATTTTGGCCATTTTGGTCATAAATAGGGTATGGTTTTTGCACTCTAACCTTGATATGGGTATGCTTTAAGAAGAAGCCGCTTTTTCGTCATTATCGAAAAGAAAATCAACAAAAGCCCTTCACAAATTTATATGTTTACCGTAATGTAACATTGGTTTGAACTAGGGAGCTAATTATAACGCAGTTCTGAAACAGGGTTTTGATTTGAGGGTCAGGTCGTAAATAGGGTTTCGAATTTTTGGTCAGGTCATAAATAGGGTAAGGAATATCGCAGATTTTGGTCATAAATAGGGTAAGGGTTTTGGGAAGCGGGCCACACACCCCCGACCAATTTTTCTGGGAGTACCCCCTCGGGAGCCCTTCCAGCCCCCAAGAGGAATTTCTGCTCAAAAATACTCAAGTAAGAGAACTTTTCGCATTTTATACGAGTCGTAAGTTTACCCTTTTTGCACAACACCACTTCACCGAAAATTGAAAGAAAGAGAAAAAAAAACCTCTCTGGCACGTTGAAAGTCTGATTTAATTAAATTGCACTTTAATTTGGTGCCACACAGTCTTCAAGGAACATTTGAACAGTTTTCATACTTTTTACGTTTAAAAAATATCGGACTGAAAAGAATGTCATAAAATGCCCATCAAATAAAAATATTAAACTGCTACTGCAGAGACGTAAAAACCGTCCAGAAATGAAAGCTTCTTTTTTGTTTAATATCCTGGGAACAATAGCCGATAACTTGTAAGCTCTAATTGAATTAACTCCCATATGAAAAACAAAAGTGTCGAGTTACCATTTGTAACTAAAAATAGCAAACATCTCGTGGGAACAAGTGGTGACGATTCGTCAGCTCTAATTGACTTTACCACCTTGTGAAAAGCGAGAGTGTCAAATTACTCATTGTAACTAAAAAATAAAAATATCTCGTTATATTTGCATGCAATAAGAACAAAGCAATCGTTACCTGCACTTACTATATTAAAAGTTAGAACTGCTTCAAACCTAAATAGTCTCGTCTCCTCTAAAACATGTTCTAAGAACTAGAACCGACGATTCGTGACTTCTAATTGAATTAACTCCTTGTGAAAAACAAAAGTATCAAGTTACCCTTTGTAATTAAAAATAAAAATAT